>NW_006300210.1:1216883-1230494 GCF_000327345.1 Myotis davidii | reverse complement strand
ATGTCTGGCTTTGTGTAATCCTATATAATAAAGAGCTAATATGCTAATTAGACCGAATAGCAGGACGACTGTCCAGACGACCTTCCGGAGAACCTCTGGATGAAGCCAGGGCTGTGAGGGGCTGCGAGGGTCGGCCGAGGCAGCTGGGGCTGCAAGGGCCAAGCCCCTTGCATGAGTTTCGTGTATTGGGCCTCTAGACTATATATATATATAATTCTAGCTACCATCTGACTGTTCTCCTGGTAGCTATGACGTGGTGCAATGACCACCAGGGGGCAGACACTCTGACCAGAAGAAGAGGGAGACCGATTCGCTATGGGTTAGGTTGCTGCTGGGGCACTGTTGGCCCTAAATCTGCTTCACCCGTACCCTGGACCCAGAGATCGGTTTCGGCCTGATTCCCGCAGGCCAGGCCAAGGGACCCCACTGGTACACAAATCCGTGCACCAGGCCTCCAGTAGTATATAATGGCTCTCTAATAAATTTAACCACGAAAAATTTTTTTTAATGTGCCTGCATTCTGCTAATTTATAAAATAACAGGATGCTGTCAGATAAAATTTCATGAAAATGATCTACAAACCAGACTGTCAAAAGTGAAAGGTACTCAGGCACTACTGAGGGGCAAGGCGTATAAGGAAACCACTGGACAGGTTTCCCATGACTGTGGGGAAACAATGTACTGGAACAGAGCTCACATTACCCTGATTTGCAAGTTACTGTGAGGTCACAGGAAATCCTGAAATGTTTTCCACATTTTCTTTTATACATTTTATGTCAAATTTCCTGCAATTGAAATCATAAACTCTCCTACTGCTGGAATCTCCTCTGGAGGAAAGGGGATCTTGTGACATTCCCCCATGAACACCTAATAACTCAACTCCTACCAGGGTAACAAGAAACTGAAAGACAGAATTGAAAATGGACTCTGATAAGGCTGAAATGTCAGATGCCCTAACTCTTTCGAAATGAAAACCAAACTGATGTTTTTAGGACAACTCTCAAAGTGCATTTAATCTAGTGACGGTGGACTTTTCTTTAGAAGAGATAACAGAAGAAATGATAGACTGTCCCAAAGACATAAGCCCACCATTTCCCCAAATCTCTCATCCAAAATGTATTTGTGGATTTATGTTCTAATTTTAAAATGGAATTTTTCTATGTGGATATTCTTAACGTGATTCACGCTCCTGACAGCCGTACTTTATTGTCCCCACTATGTTTATGAAAGGATCAGTCAGATTTAAGTAAAAGGCCTGCATTTAAAATATTCTCTCAGGATTTATTACAACTGTGGAATTTAAAAAATAGCTTTTAAATGGTCAAACGCTCCATTTTAATATAAATCCAAGCCAAACGACTCAGGTTCCTTCATGAATAGATTTTTTTTTTTTAAGGTTTGTTGAATCATGAGTTATGAGGACACATTACCTCTCCTGACATGTCAGGGGCCATCGGGACAGCGGGCCACAGAGATGAGTAGATTCCGAAGAACACCACCCAGAGTGCGATGCTGCCCCAGATCGCCACGTGGCTGAACTGCGGAGGAAGGGGATCGGAGTCAAAAGACCTTTAGGTAGAGGGAGTACACAAACACTAACAAAGCCTTCACAAATTCCCCTATTAACTTTTTATTACATCCGTGAAATATTATCTCTGGGCATTTCTAAATAATTGTGTGTGTGTGTGTGCGTGTGCGTGTGTGTTTTAACTGGATCTTCTGTTAATTGCTAATCTTTTCTCACAACAATTATGATGTCTGTGGTCTTGGCATTTGGAACTGTTCTTTCTCTACCTCCTTTGTGGGTCTCTCAGTCTTTTTTATTTTTAGAGAGAAAGGAAGTACGGTGGGGGGAAGGGAGAGAGAGAGAGAAACATGGACAGGCTGCCTCTTGCATGCCCCCTACCGGGGATTGAGTCCAAAACCCGGTCATGTGCCCTGACTGGGAATGGAACTGGCAATGTTTTGGTGCACGGGACAACGCCCAACCAACTGAGCCACACCGGCCAGGGCACTCTTATTTTTTTAAAATCCCCTACAATTTTTAAGCTTTCTTGATTTTTCTCTCTGCATGCTCTCACTGAAAGATGTTAGACATTTGTGTGAATACTATTTTTTTTTGTCCATGAGAATCAAATCCAAATTTCTTATGCCAATCTTTCCCCTGAGCATCAAACTTAAAATTTTTCTTTCTTTTTTTACTAACTCTGTCTACCTGGATGTGACTATACTTCAAAACGAAGGTACCTAAAATGGAACTTGTTTTATCCATACTGGATATTTACAAATGTCTGAGGACAAATCTTTTGCTAATATTATTAGCTTTAAGAAATCATTTTGCACTAGGTTTTCTGCCAAATGCCAGTCTTACGACACACTCTACTAAGAAACAATTCCTTGTCTGTAAGTTTAAAAGCCTCCCCTATTCCTGGGATATTCACAATATACAATTATACATTGAAGACTCTGAGAAGTCTTTGTGGTAAATAAACTTGTTTTACTCAATATTTCCAAACAAGAATCCCTGGTTCTCTCTCCTCCATCCCTGACCCCCCACAATTAACAACCTGTAGAAGGAACTAGGGCTAAAGGATACATAAAGTCAGAATGAAAAACTACAACAAAAGTGGCAATAACACATAAGTAAACGTGACATTTCTTGGTTGAGATTAGCGATACTCTTACCCATGTCCAATATGATGTCTCCAATCCAGCTTTCAAACACACAGTTATCACCACAAACTAAAATGCAAGGGAAAATGTTATTTTTAAAATAAATACGATAGTTCACAGAATGATTGAAAGTGAGATATATAAAGAACAAGTATCTCTGAATTAGATGATGGAACTACTTTATTCCCAGGCCTTGTACGTCTAACAAGAATCAAGTGAATTGGCTGTTGGTTGTTGGCTGAACATTACGACCAGAACTGTCCGTCAGCATTGCAGCCCTGCATGCCCCACAGCCTTAGGGTCCATCCACGAGGCCCCTGAGCATGTGTCTGCCTGCTTCTTGTGCACTTTGTGAATAGTGATGGAGCTATGTCTGCAGTTACTTGCGTTTTAAAGCCTGCTTTAATTTTACTTTATATCATTTTTAATGCATAGGGCCCCCTACTTTCTGAATTTTAAAGATCATTCTAAAAGTAATATAAATGGATATTTAGAAATCTAAACACTTACTTTGTAACCTAACTTACAGTAAAACTCTACAGAGCAGGATATAAGAGCTTGTTATATGCTGTAAATACCACCCCTCATCGTCGGTGACTATGCTACTAATTCTGAAGTAAGGGGACGAGGTTTAATGAACCGCCCTGTGTTTTCCATGGGATCACACAATGGTTACATGGACTTGGCCTGGAGTCAGACCATGTGTGCTCAAGACTCCATCATTTATTAGCTGTTTCAGTTAAAAAACAAGGCAAGTTCCTTGACATCTCTGCGTCTCAACTCCTTCATCTGCGAACTGGGACTGATAAAACTTACCTACCTTATTGGGGTTTGAGTATAAAACACTAAGAACTGTGCTTAGCACTGTACTTGATCAATGATTGTATATTTAGAATTAATACAATTTTATACATTGTCAGTAGTCAAGGGAAGTCTACAGTGATGAAAGTGTGATGTTGGTGAAATGTCCCCAAAGAGTGGAGATTTCTCTCCCATCATAGTTATCATGAGACTCTAGAATAATCACTGCTTAAACACCCAAGAATAGTAAAAGCAAAAACATTAACAAGGACAGTAAAATAAAACTGAGGAAAAAGGGATAAGGAAGAGAACAAGGGCAAATGGGGGGAGGAATAAGAGTAAAGAGGGAATATTGAAAATAATAGCAACCAAAGTACTATAAAGTCAGTGAACCTAAATGACATTTTAATAACCTAACGTGGAACCATCTTTTACTAATCAAAACATCTCATTTCATTCTTAAAGGGAAGTGCAACGAACCCTTAAATCCAGAAATGCAGGCATTTAAATTTGAAAATAAAATGAGCACATATGAAAGCATTCCCTTTTACATGCAAACCAGGCAAATGTCCTGCACTCACCGTGTAAACGAAGTTGCCCAACAGCAGATAGTCGGAGGTTTTCCCATTTCCAAACACAGTACCTACATGAAAAGAAGAGAAGCTTGTTAGAAAAGAAAATAAACAAGGTCCTTTCAGAATCCATTCAAAGATAAATCAACTCAGAAGTGGCAAGCAAAAGAACGGTAACCAAGGGCCACACAATGGAGCTAGAAATAAGACCAAAAAGTGTGCCGACGGAGTCTCACAAAGTTGCTATGAATATGGGTCACAAATTGAAAACGAATTTCCATGAGCCAATATGAAGGAAACCTGACTTGCTCACCAATTCTCAGGGTCCATGAGATAAAAAAAAAAAAAAATCAAACTAATTGTTCAAGCAAAGCTTAATGCTGTGAGCACTGAGACAGGAGGAGGCCTCTGACCCCTTAAGAGAGAACTTTGATAACAATATAGATGAGGGTTTAGGAAGCCTTCAAGGGTATTCTTAAAATTAAACCGACTTTTTGGGTTACTATGAATGTTTTTATTGATTTTTAGAGAGGGAGGAAGAGAGAGGGGGAGAGGGATCAAACCTGCAGCCCGGGCACGTGACCTGACCAGGTGTAGAACCGGTGACCTTTTGGTGTAGGGGAGGATGCTCAACCAACTGAGCGGCACTAGCCAGGGCTTGACAGCTGTTTCAATGCGGGCGCATGACAATGAGGAATGTAATGACTGCTAGTGCAGTGACATCTCTATTGTGCCAAGGTACCAGCAGTGTCACCCACCACTGCTTTTGTATCAGCGGTGAAAAAGATAAACAATGTCTTGATAATATTACAAAATATTTGAAACTGAAATTTTGACCTCCTGGACCTAATGGACCACTAAAAAGTCATAGGTATTCCTAGATGCACACTTTGAGAACTGCTGAAGTAAGGGAATAAGTAAGTTTATTTGAAAAAGTAAACATTGACTGGAGAACTTGTCTAAGATCAAGGCATTCTGAATTGTACGCTGGATTTCAATATCCCATGGTTCCAAAAAGTGGAAGTAATTCAAATATCCACCAATTGATAAATGGATAACAGACTGTGGTATAGACAGACACAAGAATGTAGTTTTTGGTCAAAAAGAGGAAAGAAATACTGAGTCATGCTGCAACAAGGATAAACCAAGGTCACATATGACATGATTCCACAGAGACAAAATCCACAGAGATGAAAATTTGAGGACACCGGGGGCTGCGGGGAAGGTGGAGAGGAATGGGAAGTGACTGCTAATGGGGATGGATCTCCTTTATGGAGTGATGGAATGTTCTGGCATTAGACAGTGGCGACATTTGCATTATTCTGTGCCTATACTAAAAACCACTGAATTGTGTAATTTAAAAAGGTGAATTTTATGGTATGTGAATTATATCTTAAAAAAAAATTCCCAGTGTGCTTCCCTAGTCTAAATCTACTTTAATTAGATTTCTCACCACACTCATTTCCGTGGCCTAGAAAATGAGAAGTATTTACTGCTGCACTGGCAAAGCAATTCATAAAGGCACGAGATCAAAATCTCCGACTAGAGCATGAAACTGCTGCCTTCTCATAACACTCACCCACCCCATTCATGCTGCAGACCCTTGTTAACACGCTGACAATGCACTGAGTGCCTACAATGAGCCAGGCTCTGTTCTAAGTACTGCACATACAACAGTGAACTAAGCGAACAATTCCCTCATCTTCTGGAGCTTTGATTCCAGCAGAGGAGAAAGACAATTAAGAATAAGTAAAAATGTCACACCTCCATAGACAAGTACCATGAAGAGGAAACAAGACCACAATGGGGTAGTGACAGGGGCAGTGGGGACAGGGGTGGCTCTTTCAGATGAAGGTGATCTGAGAGGGCCTCTCTGAGCATGAACCTGGGGAGTGAGGGAGAGAGCCGGCAGGAACGTCTGGGTGAAGAAAGGATGTGCATGGAGGCATGGGGAGAAGGGAAGTGGGGGAGGAAATCAGACGAAGGTCGGGGCTGTGGATTCTGCCCTGAGTGTGACAGAAGTCTGTGGGTTTTGAGAAAAAGACGCCGGGTCTGATGTACATATTGCAAGGACCGCTCTGGCTGCCGGGGGAGAACAGACTGTGGGTGAGCAAGGACGCATGGCCAGCCCTCTTCTGTGGGCAGTCATTAACTCGTAGTCAGCGAGGCATGGCCTGTACCTCCAAGAGACTGACAAACCCCTGGGTGGAGTTTTAATGGCTAGTTGGGGGGCACAGGCACCGGATGGCCGGCTGTCTTCCTCAGGGTCCCAAGGCAGCTCCAGCTTAAGCAACGCCGAGATCTCTTTTCTACAGTGGCCACTTCATCATTTTTATGCGTATAGGAAATTCACCACGATCCCATTTCTCAAAGCTGACAGAGTCACTCCACTTCCTCCACACAAGCAGAGAAAAAGCTTACACTCCACGCTGAATGCAAAAACAGATTAAAACTCTCATTCAAGACATCGGCTCAAGTCTACTTGGAAATACTAGCATGTCTGATTAGGCACAGCATCAAGCGCTTGAGACAAGCCTCGCAGGTATAATAAACAGACTACATAAAATATTAGCACCATTGTCTTCAAACAATGCATCAACAGAGGACAAAAAGAGCCCTAAAATTTAATTCTCTGCAAGTTGGGAAAACATGAGAAGTAGAGAAGAAAGGCTTTGCATATATTAAATCACTTTCTCCCAAAGGAATAATAAAACTCTTAAGAGTGTGTACGACTTTTGGATGCATGTATTTTAGGTTAAGGAAGACCATATAATGAAACCGCCATGAGTTTTAACATATACTGACAATGAGCTGGTTTTCTAAAAAAAAGTAAGAAGTCATTTATTAGCATTCGTATCCTTTCTACTTACCATACTGAAGGGCTTTTAGTGGAAACCAAAACAGAATGACGGAGTGGAAGAGGCCATTTAAACAATGAACCCAGAAAACCTGGGGGAAAACAAAAATCCATGAGAACCATTTGCGATAAACTAGCTCTGTGAACTCTGACCTCTCTTTTTATCTGTGGGCTAGATTCACAGAACGTGGCTCTGTCGGGCCCCCGCTGTGAATTAATAGAACTGACAGACACTTCTGCCTCTCAGACCTTCATGGGTCATTTATTTATTGTTATGTTTCGCAAAATGTTTTTGCAGCTTCACTGACATTTTTTGTACCTTTTAAAACCAAGCATTCAAAGTTTAAATTTCTGCCTGAAAAAGAAAATTTAAAATAATGCAGAGCCTGAAATTCTTTTTAAGGAGGACCACATTCCTAATTGTAGAAGAAGAGAGTTTTGAAAAGATCATAATTCGGTCAAATCCTTACTTTCTCTTTCCCATGTGAAATAAAAATGTAAACTTTTCAATGGTAGGGATATAATGCATTCATATTCTCTCTCGGTCTCTCTCCATATATAGGTATTTTATACATATACACACATATTATATACTAAAACTAGTAGGTATTACACTTAAATTGTGCAATTCCTTAGAGTAAAGCATTGCCAGTATAACTGAATTTATAAAAAGCTTTTCACAATTTTTAATACCTGCCAACATTAAACTTTCTACAGTTACAATATCATTTAACAGTTTATTACTTTGCACATCAATTGTATTTTAAGAAGAAGAAGAGAGCCAGAATCACTGGTATGCTCTTTGTAACATGGCTAGGAAAGATTAAATTCTAGAAAAACTGTTTAGCATTCTTACGGCCCTTTGAACAATCGCAGTTTGTCATCTAAAAAGTGATTCTTGCACGCCAGACTTATGCTAAATAAATTGTCGTGTATTAATAGTTTTAAGCTGTTCAAACAACAGAAATTAAGTTGCCTGCCTCCCAAAATTTTCCACTGTGATTTCAATCTCCTTTGTTAGTTCACGCAGCCACACCGGATTGTATGATCCAATTTACGCTCCAATACATTACACATTTGAACTTGTGTTCCTCATTAACCTTTGTCTCCTCTCCTCACTATGTCATCACCACACGTTTTCATTTGACAGAAAGCACAGGTGGGTGCAAGAAAAATTAGTTCTACTTTTCCATTTTCCTGACCGCTACTTATTGTCACATGCTAATCCTTTAACCCCTGTCCTGACCTCAGAACCTCCGACCCTTTTTACCATAACAAACGTAATCACCGTCATTCAGGGCAACAATGCTGCTACACTGGGGGCCCACGGCAACCGCTGTGTACACAAGTATGCATTTTGTGGCCATTTGCCCCTGAATTTTAAAACACGTCTATGGGATTTAATCAAAGAATCTTCACTGAAATCATTAGAAAAACACATCAACCCTCCCTACAAAAAATGCTGGGCAGTTCATGTGTGTACAAATTCGCAAATGGATACAGAAGTTCAGGGATGGCAAAAGTAGGTTTACAGTTGTTCATAGGGAAGAAGACAAATAATAAAATAATATTACAAGAATGAACTCTTTCATGTACTCACAACTGGAGACCTACTTTTGCCCGCCCCTGTATAATCTATTTGGGTTGATCTGATGACTTTTTGAAATGCGTGGGCTCTGCAGACAATGAAATACTTTGTAAACAACTAAAAAAATTGTCAAGTTTGCAAGGAAGAATGCATTCACATTGAAACTATACTACCCGGTACACCTTATCCCAGGCCACAAAAACGCGACGGTGCAAAGAGCATGCGAGGATGTGGCTGTCCAGGAGTGGCACTGGGTGATCCTGTGGAATCTGTTTATAAGCGACAGAACCATGGCCCAGTGTGTGGCTGAGAAGTTCACTCTGGAGAGAGCACTGTGGTGCCTGAGCCATGGACGTTTGGGGGCCTGTGGCTGAGGTTGATACAAGAGTCTAGGTCGCTGAGAATTACTGTTCGTATGTCAATATGTCTGAACATGCCGAGCACTCAGATACATTTTTCAGGGAAATAAGAGCTCACAGAGTACTGTGGCTGCCTACCTGAAAATACCCACCATAGGTAACGAACGTTACGGCAAGGTGGTGGAATTGAAGACAAACTGGATATCATATATAAGTTTTAAAAAATCCAAAAACAATTCATTCAAAAATAAAGGCATAGACATTTCATATCACAAATTGGAATAGTTTCAAGAGACCATTAAAAATACTTTCCAGAACTAATGGTCTTAAGCCCAAGAACTCTTTCATTTTTTTAAAGAAATTAACCATATTCAGTTACTTAAAATAATGCCATTGAGTTGTATGTACATGTACACCTGGCCATGCGTGCACAGTGCATCCATGAAGACCTCACCTCAGAAGATGAACAACATCCTGGCTATAAACTCAACACCAGCATTTATGGTGTGAGGTTAGAGACACTGAAACACCTGTTTCATTTTATTTTCTTGGTATACTCAGAAGAAATGTCATTTGAGAGCTTCAAAAATATTTAAGATTTCCTACACTAACTGTCCTGAATTCAAAACACCCAATCTAGGTTACATCTCATTATTAGCAACATGCTAACAGACATGTACTCTATTAAATGAGAACAATTCTGTTACTTTTATTATAGTTTCAAAATGACATTCATCTTGACTGTTATAAAATTAAAAAAAAAATTCTGCCTCACACTAAACCAAAACTAGAATTCCTAGAAAATACTTTAAACATATACTTGCAGGGAAGGAAACTGCAGAAAATGAGCTATTTTTGTGGTTGGGGTGAATAAATACCAGGGAGCACAAGAGCTGACAATAGTCCATGCCATGTTATGCAGGATAAAAACCCAGAATATGATTTTAGATAAAATGCTGGCTATTTTATCTTGTATTTTAATTTTTATGGCTTGGGAATACTGAATGTTATGACTGAGGTTTTTTCCCCCAGCGACTGTAATTTGTAATGCTCGATACAAACAATATAATACTCTGCAGAGGACAAAGTTAGTTCATAAAACAGGTAACCAGTGGAGAATGCTCCACCGCCCCTCACCACCTCACACACGTAAAGAAGACCCGCTCAGTCTTGGGTGACGGACCTCTGTGAAGGGCAAGGCCGCAGAGACCGGCAGTCAGGGGGCCAAAGGGACCCTCACATCTGTCTGTCTGCCAGACCCCGTTCCCTGCTGCCTGGCAAGTCCCAGTGAATCACGGTTACATTTTAATTTTATAACAACATAAACAAAAACCTTGTCAGTCCATACCAGAGCCTTAGGTAAGCCTGACTCGCCACAGTCGACACCCTGGAGTTGTTCCCCTGGTTCTGCGAGACCAGATGCCCCAAGTAATTAAAGCAGCAAAGCAACCCCCCTCCCCTCCTCTCCCCCCGACCCCCCTGAATGTGTGGCAGGACGTCATATCGTACCTTGGTGTTGAAGTCCAGGGCGTTCTGAGACGTTTTGTATAATTCAGGATACTTCAACATATTCTCTTTCCTGCATGATCTCTCAAATATGCCCAGTGTTAAGGGAGGCATTGCTGTAAACATCTGAAGTACACAATGGGTCATTACACCAAGCAGCCAAAGGCAGGTGAACCTTTATCTCAAAGTATTCGACAATACAGGAAAAACCAAATGTTTCAGACTTACCACATTATAAAGACCTATACACCATCTCTCAAAGAGGATCTGTCCAGAAAAGCCATTAACAAAGGCAAACCAGATCTAGAAAGAAAACAAAACCCCACAAATTAGGACACACAAAAATAAGTGCATTGTGCTGAATCTGTTGTGTACTCAACCACTGCATAATAGCATAATATTTTCATGACTCTCTTGAAAATGGTGTTTCTTTGCTTTACTTTATAATTTGAAGGGATGTTTTCACAAGGGATCTGTTATTTAAGTCAAAGTTGGTTCCTCTTGTTGAAAAAAATAAAACTCCACAATTTTGTATCAACAGGCAATCACAGATTAAAAAAAATTAAATGTAATATCTTCTAAAAGGCACTTCAAGGAATATATTTTATGCCATTACACTCTTAGAACGTTATTTCCCTTTTAAAATATCTCCTGAGTTATTTAAAGATTATTATTGTTTTTATTATAAAAGAGCACATGTTTATTTAGAAGGTGAAAAAATTTCCTATAATAATACCATCACCATTTATTTTCTTCTGTGTTAATTGCATTCATATATCTCATTTATATACATTCATAAATTTATCTTGCAGGAAACCTACTGCATATAGATAGTATCATGTCCTGCTCCTCTCCCTCTTCTCATCATGTAATATGCATTTTCTTAAGTTGTTACATATCCTTTAAAATGATGTTAATGGATATATAACCTCTAAGGGTGGCTATAACTATTATTTAGCGTGCTTCCAGATTTATCTATCTATATATATGAAAGCCTAAATGACTGAACGACCGGACGACCAGTAGCTATGATGTGCACTGACCATCAGGGGGCAGACACTTAACGCAGGAGCTGCCCCTCGTGGTCAGTGTGCTCCCACAGAGGGAGCACCGCTCAGCTGACTGACGGGTGCCAGATGCCAGGCTCACGGCTGGCAAGTGCAGCTGTGGCAGCGTGAGCCTCTCCGGCCTCCACAACAGCGCTACCGAGCAGCAGATGCGGCAGGGGCAGCAGGGAGGGATGGTGCGGCACCTGGCCTGAGCTCGGGCTCCTCTCCGGCTGCCTGCCACTTTGCGCACTACTACATCCCTCAGGGGATGTCAGACTGCCTGGCATGTGAGGATCAGGCTGAAAACGGAGTCCGACATCCCCTAAGGGGTCCCAGATTGTGAGAGAGTGCAGGCCAGACTGAAGAGCCCCACCAGTGCATGAATCCGTGCACTGGGTCCCTAGTCCTATCTAATAAAGAGGGAATATGCTAATTGGCCCTCACGCTGTTGCGGAAATGGAGGGGCCCACAGCCAATAAGGGGGGAATATGCTGACTGCCACGCCCTCAAGGATGGCGGCCCACAGTCACAAGATGGCGGTGCCTGCCTCTGGAGTCCCCCAGTCCCCTCAGCCCCTCAGTGCTGGCCCAAGGTGCAGGCAAGCCTCGGATCGTGGCTGCCTGAGGCTCACGTAACCAGGGCCGACTGAGGCTTGCGCTGCCAGCAGTGGCAGCAGCAGAGGTGTGATGGGGCATCGCCTTCCCGCCCCTGAGGGTTCCCGGACTGTTTAGGGGGCAGGCCGGGCTTAGGGACTCCCCGTCCAGTGCATGAATTTTCATGCACCGGGCCTCTAGTTATATATAATTCTGAACTGAATGTTCTTACACAGAAGTCCCACATGTTTCTATATCTTTAGAATAAACTCTTTTTTTGGGGGGGTAAAAGGCAGCTTTATTGAAATATAATTGCTATACAAAAAAACTGCATACATCTAATGCATTCAATTTGGTGAATTTGAATATATGTACACCCATGAAATCATCACCACAATCGAGACAATAACACACCTCCAAAAATTTCCTGTGCCTCTTTGCCTTTCTTTCTTTTTTTCCAGGATGAATTTTTACAAGTGGAATTAGTAGGTCAAACTATATACACTTTTAAAATAGTTTTCGATAATTACAGCCATCAGAATACGAAATCCGAATTTATATATTAAGATATTTTATAACTTAAATTTATGCTTTGATAAAATAAATCTTTAATTAACCAAGCTAATGTCCTTCTGTATTTTGCAATTCTCTTAAAAATAGAAACCTTAATTGTTGGCTACAAAATTAAGGGGCAATAGAGAAAAATTCTATCCAACATGTGTAAGACAAATAATAACGTAGAGTGATATTAGTAAATCAGTAATTCCTACGTTATTTAAAATGTAGTTAGAATCATGTTGATCTGGAAGAGTGAAACGTCTGGCCCAGCAACGAGATGACACAAACACAAACACAAAAGCAAACACAACAACAAAAAACCTGTTCAGAGGAAAGCAGGTTTGACATGCCCAGCAAACGAATTTTTGAATCGGGGGTGCTGGGACTTTGCTCCACTTCACGTTTCATTTAACATCATTATGGAAGCATGAACTGCTACAAATTCACCATTTATCAGTATGTACCCAGGCCGACCCCCACAATGAACACTTTCTGTACCCACACTGATCTTTTTCCTGTTTATAGTGGGAAGGAGTGGAAAATGAATGTTTGCTTCAGGAGATGAAAAAGAAAACAAAGGAGTAATAGCGTGTGACAAATAAGTCCAAATTGTGTCAGGGTTATACACACATTAACAACAACAAGAGCATAGAAATTGGAGTCAAATCTGAAAGTATTGCTTGCTTTGCCACAGGTATTTACAGAAAAAAAGCTGAACATCTGTCCTAAACAAGGAGCCAGAGCATTCATTTGTGCATGCAAACTTTAAAAAAACTTATTAGCATCTTCATGTGAACGGAAGTTTATTCCTTAGGGTGGTGCTGCTGACGTCACCTTTTTTATTTTTATTTTTCAAGTGTTAAGTATACACAAATCGACAAGACAGACTTCAATGCTTGCTATTGTGTTTTCATATTTGACCTCTGTGAGATGTGGATTATGGAAACACACATTAGTGATACTCTGTGATCTACTGTGATATTACATACAAACAAGCTCTTTCAGGATTCCGAGGGTATGATGGAAATATAAGCAATTATTAAACCCAAACTTTC
>NW_006300210.1:1216120-1216834 GCF_000327345.1 Myotis davidii | reverse complement strand
TTATTTTTAAAATGCATGAATTTACTGCTTTATGACAGAAATTTTTAAATGGATAGGTATGAATACATTTTTACCTTTTTATTTTTCCTACTGAAAGATGTAAAGAAGGTTTTAGAAATTCTCTCCCTGCATTTAAAAAAGTTAGTAATCTAATTCCTTTTTTTTTTAAAAAGGAGAAATGACTAGATAAGAGAATAACCTTCCAACAGAGTTCCCTATATACCTTCACACAAATATTTGGGCATTCAAAGAGAAAGAGAAGTCTACCAGAAGGCGCATTTCAAGTTAGCGAGATTTGTAGTTAAAAGATACACTGGAAACATATCTCACATTATAGATAGATAAAAGTCCCTCCTTTGACTCAACCCAAACCAGGTGCAGAAAGAATACATCGGTTCCTCTGGGGAGGCATCTAAATTATTTAAATTCACAGGAAAGCCACATCCCAGCACGATGTGCAGGAAAAATATCACCTCGCTGACTTGACTCAAAGCTTCTGGAAATTAGAAACACTACAATGTTTTGGGATCTTACCAGAAAACCTGGATGCAACCAATGGTTTGAAAGAAAAGGTCTTATCTTGGTAGGAAGGAGTCAGATGTCTCAAAGAAATTTTACAAAAATCCTTTAGAAAAGAGCCAGTAATTTCAGTGAACCCCTAGGCTGCTGCAAGTGGCCACCATCAGTAAGTGCTGCAGACCGCCACCTGCCAAA
>NW_006300210.1:1181676-1215985 GCF_000327345.1 Myotis davidii | reverse complement strand
CACTACAGCAATGGGAAAAGCAGTTTTTGCAGATAATCTATAAAACCCATAGAGCTCCAGACTATTCCTTCATAAGCAAAGAAACTCCAGACCTGCCTCTCCTGGTATTCTTTTCTAAGTTCCACGTCCCAGCAGAGGCGTGGCAGTTGAAGCCGCACAGACCTTTTCCCCACGGAGCATTTCTGCATATTAAACAGCAGCTTACAAACAGTCAGTGAGTCCTCTGCTCCCACGCCTGATCAGCACAAAACACTGAAAGGAGAGAGTCGAGACTGGCAGTTGTCCTCACTAGAGACATTCAATGATGTGTTTTCTGTCTATTCATTCACAGTATTGACATGAGCCATTAACATCTGCAGAACTTGTTTTAGCTGGCAAAAGTTTGGTATCTGGGAATTGATTGAAAAGGTCAATTTGTTTCCAAGATAGTTGAATTATATTCAAAATACATTTCCATAACGTGCTCAAAGAAAAATAACTTAAATGAGATTTCCAGTAAAGTTTAGGACTTACTTCCTTTTTTTTTTTAAAAAAATTGAATTTATTGGGGTTACACTGGTTAGTAAAATTATATAGGTTTAAGGTATATAATTCTATAATACACTGTATTGTGTAGTTCAACACCCCAAGTCAAAATTTACTTCCTGTTCGATATTGAAAGAATTTGGTCAGTGCTAAATATCTCATGAGGAGGCTTTAAATTGAAAGCCAAGTGAAATTTAGGGCTAATCAAACACAATTCATGTAACTCTGGATGAAACAGAAATTACAGATTTAGTTTTCCATTTTGAGTTTAATATATTTTATTTCCCCCTATTAGTACATAAATTTTACCCACTTCACTGCTGATTGTCAAATGATCTAGATTTTTTAAAAAATAAGAAAATTTTAAAGCAGATTTCTTGCTACCAATGGCTTTAAACTCCTAGTATCTTCAAAAATATATATAAGTAAACTATGTAAATTGATATTATTCTGAATGAGAAAAATATAATTAGAAAAGCTAGTAACTATGGAGGATACTGGCAATCATAAATAATTATTTTAGAAAAAAATCACAAATTTATATATACAATAACAATATAGTTTTTAGATCTCATAAGCGATTTTAGAGGTGTGTTTTGCTTCAAAACACAGACTACTACAGACCAAATCAGCAGAAATGAGCAATAAGGAAGTTCACAGATTATCTTGTTTGTTTCCAAGTATTTGTTTATTTTACCAAATGGGTTGTAACCTAAGTATAGATTTTTAGTGACCAATAAATAAAATTGCCTGCACACTTGAAAACTATGTTTCAGTTTTAGCAGCTAACTTATATTAAGAAATATGTAAAGTCAACATTTTAATAAGGAGACAAGCATTCTTACAAAGGCATAAAGAACAGCTGAACCAAATACACAGCAGTTCCCAGCTAACCTGCCAATACGGTCAATGTGAAATCTAGATTTGTTTTGTTGACAGTATTACTTCTCTGGTGTAAAGCATGGGATATTATCTTACCTAATAATAGACAAACATGTACATTGACCATACCTTCACTACGCTAACCAGCCAATCAGGAGAGTATGCAAATTAACCCAACAAAGATGGCAGTTAGTTTGCATACGTAGGCACGAAGCAGCGCAGCGAAGACCGAAGGCGTCTCCCGCTGGAGCGAAGGCCTGGGTCCTGGTGCCAGAGGAAAACCGGTGCCAGCAGTCAGGGGAAGGGAAAGCCTATTGCACGAATCTCTTCATGCAACAGGCCTCTAGTATACATATATATTTAAAAAATATATCTTTTTTGATTTCAGAGAGGAAGGGAGAAGAAGGAGATAGAAACATCAATGATGAGAGAGAATCACTGATTGGCTGCCTCCTGCACACGCCCCACTCGGGATCAAGTCCACAACCTGGGCATGTGCCCTGATCAGGAATCAAAGTGTGACCTCCGGGTTCATTGTTTGACACTCAATCACTGAGCCACACTGGTTGGGGTGTTAGGCTATGTATCTTCTGACAGCTGTGGAGGAACAGCCAGCAAGTTAGAGGTCAAAGTGGCATAAACAAACATCTGTAAGGAAGCTCTGGGCATATTTATGAGGGCGAAGGTGGGTCCCCTCACAGGAGGGGCAGATGGAGCGTTTTCTTAAGGAACTATGGAGACCTTATCTTCATGCTCTGCGAGGCTGCAAGAAGGACAAGAAACTGATAAAATTTAGAGTGTGTTTTACAAATATAGCTTCTGAGGATAAGATGGCCATAGGTGAATGAAAGGTACGTGATTTATCTATCACTTCCTGATTAACCATTCAGTTCACTTATTCATGCACTGGTGCATTGCTGTCCACTGTGGTAGCCACTGATAGATCAACACCTGAATTTGAAGGCTTAGTATGAAAACAAAATGTAAAATATCACATTAAAAATTTTTAAGGTGATTATACATTGAAATGGTAATACTGAATATACTGACTTAAATAAAATACCATTTAAAAGTTAATATAGGCTTTAATTTTTACTTGTTGCTCATGTGGCTTCCAGAATTGCATGAGTGGCTGGCATTGTTATTTCTGTTGCCCAGCTCCTGGATGGAGGACAGCAAGAACAATGAACACAGCCTGGGGCCTGGCACCCAGTGGGGGCTGTGAAACTGTTTGTAGGACAACATACTACCCTTTAGAAGTGATATTCCTGACTCAGGTTAAGTTTTCATGTAAAAAATGATTTTACAGACTAAATATTTGTGTCCCCCACGACTTTCCCCAAAATGATGTTATATTTGATATATGAAAAGGAATTTGGAATTTCTTGCTGTCCAGACACAGGAACTAAATATTCTGATAGCTTGTAGACTCTTTCCTCATTATCTAAACTCCTGCTAACAACCAAACTCAGAAACCAAAACAGATCTGGGTAGCAAGGGATACTTGTATATAAGTGTCTAAGTTTGAAACATAATAAGAACTACAGGATGACCAATATTAGGGAAACTACCTATGAATCCTGCCTGCTTCTGCTTCTTTAACCACCACCCCCAGCAGAACTGCTATCCTCAGTTTTATGTCTATCATTCCCTTCACTGTCCTTTAAAATACAGTTTCTATGTGTATATCCCTAAATAGTGTATTGTTTTCTCTTGTAAGTTTTTTCATGTAATAAAAAATTCTATAATTTGTAGTCTTTTTAAAAGTGAAAACATTATTTCATTAGCAATTCTAATTCAACATTTCTTACCCAAGTAATATAACTTTTTTAGCCAGAATTTAAACATGAATTATTCTCCAGGGCTGACAAACTTTTCGTTTTAACATATTTAGAAGTTACACAAAGTAGGCAAATGGATTAATTAAAATGAGAACATGTCTTCATAAAGAAAATGTCTTTACATATCTATGCAAGTGACAAGGATTTAAAACTTAACCGGCGATTACCTCGATAATATAGAGGACTATATTCTTGTAGAAGCAGTACAAAATGCACTTGGAGACTCTGTTATAGTTCCAGGCACCGTGAACCATCAATAAATTCTTCAAATACTTGAACTAAAAATAAGAGTGGAAAACAATATCAGTATTTCCCTTTTCCTAGTGTCAGCTGACTGAGATGAAGGGTGTGACTGCAGAAACTATCTTTACCTGCGCGATGGAGTAATCAGAAGAATTAGCTGCCTGAAGGCCTTCGTTCCCGCTTATACCCACGCCGACATGTGCCGTCTGGATCATGCTGACATCATTGGCTCCATCACCAATTGCAAGTGTTATGACTTTGACTTGCTTCTTAACCATCTCAACGACTTCAGATTTTTGAAGGGGAGAAACCCTTAAATTAGAACAAATGATCAATTAGCTCTGTTTTCTGGAAAATAAAAAAGACTTTTAAAATGCCAATTGTCTTGAAGGATAAGAGCAAGTGAGTATGTAGTTCTAGGAAGAACCATTCCGGAAAAGTCTTAGGTTTGCAAATGTTTGGTTCTCTGTTAACCTGGTTGCCAACTCAAGGGAAAAAAGAAAACGAAAGTCTTGGGAGCAAATCTCTAGGAGATAAACAGAAGCTATGACATCTTGTTAAGCACTAGTTTACCAGTTTACCAGGACTAGTTTATTTCTCTAACAGGTGTCCATTAACTTGTTAAAGAAATAACATCTGAGTTCAGAAATGCCATTATACTTCCTAACAAATAACATCAGCATTTCCAAATTTTCACTTGTGAACGAAAAGGTCAGAAAGGCTATTAAACTATAGTCCAAATACTTATTAAAACCTGTACTATTTCTGGAGAACAAAAGTTCTGAGCCACCGAAAGGTGAACTTAGACAATGTAATATACATTTAAAATAACTTAAAACTCTACTTAAATTAACAGTAGGGCATTGGCTAATCTCTCGACCTGTTCTCAGACACCAGGGTGAATCAACCAAAGTAAATGCCAAGCACTTGGTTGCATAGCTCCTGTGCCTCGATTTTCTTCCAAAGCTACTGACGAATGGCCAAGGAGACTCAAGCAACCTGCATAACTGTGGGGTCAGGGGCAGAGAACGGCAGCACCCAACTAAAATCCTTTTTGGTATTAACTACGGATCATCTTATTACAGACTTTTAAAAGCCACTTAAGAAATAAACCCCACAACAATTACAGCAGGGCTCAAAGACAGAATGCGTCAGTGTAATGAACTTAATATATTACAAATACTGTCTTGGCGATTAAGAAGGAAAACTAAACAGTAAACTGGCTCAGTAAACAGTGAAGATTGTGATTCAATACTAACAACTATCACACAATGTTGGACAAGAAAAACAACTCACAGCTAAATTCTTTATCAAGGTTAAGTGGAGGAGGTGCCTCATGATATCTGCTGGAACATCTGGTAAATCATTTATTATTCCGTCTAAAAATGAAGATCATTACTCTGAAAGACTCAACATCTTGCACATTTTCCTGATTATTTCTTTAGGAAACATTCCTAGCAGTGGATCCTCGGCACCAACATGTCCTTTCAGGAGGCCCACTGCCCTTCAGAAAGGCTCCATTCAGCCAGAGCCGCGCTGGGTTTATTTCAAGTGTGAGAATCATTGCATCAGGCTGGGAGTTGCTTGCCGAGTAAACCAGTGTCCTCGTCTTTGTATTCCTAGTGCTGATCCCAAATAGGTACTGGTAAAAGGCTGCTATATGAAAGACTTATTTTTAACTTTCTTTAAATCTCCTTTCAGAGTCTAGCAATTGTACAAAACGACACAACTGTGAATACAAGGGGATGGATGAGTCTCAGGCCATTAATGAGCTTTTGCATGTGAGCCCCCTTTGCTCTCTTTGAAGCAATTTTCATGTCATTTTCGAAGTTTATTTAATTTTTTCTTAACAGGCGAATATAAACCAAAGTCCACTAGCTCTAGGCCAGTGATGGTGAACCTATGACACATGTGTCAGAGGTGACACGCGAACTCATTTTTTTGGGTTGATTTTTCTTTGTTAAATGGCATTTAAATATCTAAAATAAATATCAAAAATATAAATCTTTGTTTTACTATGGTTGCAAATATCAAAAAATTTCTATATGTGACATGGCACCAGAGTTAAGTTAGAGTTTTTCAAAATGCTGAGCTGCTGAGCTCAAAAGGTTCGCCATCACTGCTCTAGGCCAATGTTCTAGGCAGAGACTACAGCAGACATTTAGTGTCACAAAAGAATGCTCACCAAGAAATGGACTAAAAAGCAAATGGGAAATGGGCACAAAAAGAGAAAATATTTGAAAACATTGGTCAAATTCTCTTCACGATTTAACAGTCTTACAGCGTAAACACATGTGAAGTCACACCATGGTACATCAATGGAGCTAGAAAACAGTGGTACCTTTTTTCATAAGTCAATGTGTACTAAAGGAGACATCTCTGCATAGCAGCTAATATTAGTGATTTAAAGAAGGATCCGAAAAGAGCCAGGTTAAACTTTGTTTTCTTCTTTTATTTTTAATCCTAACCCGAGGACATACTTAGAGAGAGGAAAGGTGGGAGGGAGAGAGGAACATCGATGCGAGAAAGAAACAGACTGGTTGTCTTCCATAAGCGCCCCAACCAGGGATTGAACCCGAAACCCAGGTGGTATGTGCCCTGACTGGGAACGGAACCGGCAACCTTTTTGTGTACAGGATGATACTTAACCAACGGAGCCACTCTGGCCGGGCAGAACTTGGTTGTCTTACTTCACGGCTACTGCAACCAACCACTGCTTTCTCTGCTTCACACTGCGATTTTCAATACCCCCAGATTAGAACTGGCTTCGAATTTACACCAACCCGGTGGGTGTGGTTAACTCAGGTGTTAAAGACAGAATACAAATCCCCTTGGTAAGGACAATACCCATTTAAAAAAATATCTGATGATGTAGTCACAGACATTCCCCACATCACACTGCTGCTGTGACTGGCTAAGGCATCTGCTTCTATTATCAAGCGAAAAGCAGACAACTGGTTTGGAAGAAGATTCAAGAAACAGTGGAAGCCCTCGTAACTGAAGGGTTTGAAGTAGCAGTTGGTTGCTAAAGAAAGATGTCAAATTTAAGTGGGGATTCATAAAAAATAAAATATACTTACTTAAAACATTTAACTCAGAAATGTACAAACTTGTGACGCAGGGCAAAGAACCTCACTTGGCATCGGGGTCAGCCACCTAAAATTCTGCATACTTTGGTTGCAGAAGCCTCCCTCACCAGGCACAATCCATGGTTGGTTTCATTAATGTGAAGACTAGAATGTAATGATGCCCTCCACCCAAGTTTATTATATGACCCACCCCAAATTCAACAGCAAAGTGTTTAGCAACTCAAAAAAGTCTCGTGAGAGCATTCTATCTGGTTTTCTTTGGACTAGATTGTTATTTCTAAGACCTATGACATGTTTAATTAAAGGGTGATCACTTTAAGAAGTAGCATAGGAATAAAGATTAAGGCCCAAGCACCCACTGATTAGAGGTAAATACCACGCACAACCATAGAAGCAAAGGCAGGGGTGCACTACAGAGGGTCTTCCCAGCTCCGGGCATGATGTGCTTGTGGGCACCTGCCAGCTGTCTTAGGGAGGAAATGTGGTTTAAGGGGTGGGAGGACTCAGGTTACTCACGCTATATTCAGTTTAAAAGATCTATGTTTTTAAAGCATCCATTTAAAAAATTGCTCCTTGCTATGAAGGGGTTACAAGATAGCAAAACAAACAAGACAATAAAAGTGAGTGCAGCACAAACTTTTGACAGATTACCAGTACTTGATAATTCCAGAGGATGTAGAAACTAGCTTGGGCTGCAAGAGGCTTGCTTGATGAATTAGAATTTGACAGGGAAAGCTCATGGCAGGTAAAAGCAGCAGCAGCACATATTAAAAATTATCCACAATATATTCCCTCCTACGGTTTTATTCGTACTTCATAAAAGGCCACCTACTTCACTCATTAGAGTTTATTTTTTTCTTGACTTTTGTACATTTGCATCTTACATGTGTACAATGTCCATAATAGCCTAGAATGGTGATTTTCAACATTTTCATATCATGGCACCCATACACGAATTACTAAAAATTCTGCGACACACCAAAAAATATAACTTTTGCCTATCAGGCAAAAAAAGGGTATAATTTAGATTCATTCACACCAATAGCTATTGTTGTGTTGGCTGCTATTTTTGGGGGTGGGGCGGGGGAATCTAAGGCAAAGGAGGTCATTGCCCCTGACTAAATAGTCAGGCAGTGCATGTTTTAAAAATTCTTGTGGCACATCAGTTGAAAACTGGTGGTCTGGAACAACCTCGCTGCACAAGTTAATTCTTCCAAATGTCTATCAAAACCCACACATCCATGGCTGAACATATCTAAAACCTTAACTTTACCAATACCAATAGTGTCCCAATGTATAATCCAGAAACATCATAAAAGCACTGTGCTCTGCCCCAGATATATATATATTTTTTACCACCTATGGGTCTGTATCAGGATGTAAATTATTCACAGTTCTCCTCTGCTGTTGCGCTTTATTCTTCAGGAGCAGAGCCTTGACAGAAAAAGACTCCACAGTCAGTGTGTGCATAGGGTCCGGAGTTCTTCCCCGTGGCTCCACAAACAGAGGGTGGTCCTGTGCGATACGCCCTAGCAGTGCTCTGAGTGCAATATGCTTTTCAGATATTATTTTGGCTGCAGTTTCTGCACATGTTATTCATTACCGTCCTTACTGGCTATGTAGTAATTCTCACAGCCCTGTGAACATGAGATCGTGGTAGTGGAAATTTTTTTTTACCATTTAAGCTAGAAAGTACATAGAGTGGCTCAAATTATATTTTGCACTCTTTTCATAGGATTAGCTAAATGAGTCACTTTTCAAAAAATATGTTTTTATTGATTTAGGGGAAGAGGAAGGGAGAAGGAGAGAAAGATAGAAACATTGATGTGAGAGAGACACATCGATAGGCTGCCTCCTGCAGGCCTCCTGCTGGGGACTGGGTCCAATAGAAAGTACATAGAGTGGCTCAAATTATATTTTGCACTCTTTTCATAGGATTAGCTAAATGAGTCACTTTTCAAAAAATATGTTTTTATTGATTTAGGGGAAGAGGAAGGGAGAAGGAGAGAAAGATAGAAACATTGATGTGAGAGAGACACATCGATAGGCTGCCTCCTGCAGGCCCCCTGCTGGGGACTGGGCCCAAAACTGGGGCATGTGCCCTGACAAGGAATCGAACCAGTGACCTCTTTATGTGTGAGATGAGGCTCAATCCACTGAGCCACACTGGCCGGGCAATGAGTCACCTTTTTGAATGAAACATGGATAAAGATGAAATGTGCGGGTATACACATAGACACATAATAAAGAATATTTTAAGGGACTTTCTACAGGTAGACAAAAGGGGTACAATAATGTAGCTTACTGTATTGTGTTTTAGTTTAATAACCTTAAAATACCTTATGCAGCAAAAATTATGCTGGTAATACAATATGATCTCAAAAACATACTGTAAACTTAAAAGTTACTATAAAGTTGCCTTCAGAAAGTGAATCGAGAAAAAAAAAATAGAACATGTAGGAATACAGGGTAACGTGGGGTATCCTGAAGTGCTTTATCCAGCGCCTGCCCGGTGCTGACAGAGCCCTGCATTCACTAAGCTGGAGGGCGGCTCCTGGGACTCTTTAGGGATCAGGATCATTAGTGCCGGGAGCTGCTGTACTTCCCTTTGCAACACACTTCCTAAGATTTCTCCTTGGGAGTATCAGCCTTTCCCCCATGGAGTCATGTTCTGCTGACTAATAAAGAAATTACAAAAAGAGAGGAAAACCTAAGAGAAAAACTTATGAGATCTTACTTGGTTCCTTTTTGAATTATAATTTGCTAGGCTCTTAAAAAGTTTTAAGTAGAGGAAAAATTAAAATCTGGCAAAACAAGGTCTGTGTTACATGCACTGAAAATTACAGAAGTGTCATAACACTTCCAGAAACTCACCGCCAGTTTGTTAGTGGACTGAAAACAGCCAGTTATAAAGCGAATCCTAAAAACGATACTTAGCACGCAGCACATAATGAAACATTCAACCACTTCTAGGCAAGAGAACTCTGTTATTCAAATGACTGGAGAGTGGGCACTTTCCTCACCTCCAAAGGCAGTATCTGTGGGTATACTGTGCAGCGGGCCTTATAATATAGGGATTGATTCTACAGAAATAAAATACAGCAACGAAAAAAGGAAAGTAACTTTAAAAAAGATTTCCCTTTGCAATGCATTTTAAATGCAAAACTCCTCTCTTTGGAATTTCAGTTGTTATAGGTAAACTACTACTGTTTTCAGGTTACATGGTTCAGAGAATATTTTAACTAGAGACTAATCATATTGACAGTGTATGTCTGAATATGCGTGTGTGTGTGCACTTGCGCATAGGCACCCACCCCAATAGCTAAATGGCAAAGAGACCTTACCTTAAAAAAGGCACTAAAAAAACACAAAAAACCACACAACCTCCGAGTGCGGCCAGTGTGGCTTAGTGGTTGAGTGTCAACCTATGAACCAGGAGGTCACGATTTCATTCCCCATCAGGGCACGTGCTCGGGTTGCAGGTTCCATCCCCAGGGTGGAGCATGCAGGAGGGAGCCAATCAATGATTCTCTGTTATCATTGATGTTTCTATCTCCTCCTCTCCCTTCCTCTCTTTCTAAGAATAATTAAAAACATATTTGAAAATATGTTGGAAAGATAAGGGTAGAAGCAATTGGAAAATAAGTCATACAAAAATGTAATTGAAGCAATTAGAAAATAAGTCATACAAACATGTAACTGCTAAAAGAAAGAAACCAGTAGTACACTGAATAGTAAATATGACAGTGCTCGAAAGTGCAATTCAATGAAATAAACTGTCCCAAAAGACAGCAGGAAATTAAAGAAAATATTGTAAGAAAAAAGCAAAGAAACTAAGGAATACAGGTGGGTACATATATATAATGGAACTCCAAGAAGAGAATAAAAAGGGACAGAATGAAAAAGAATGATTAATAATTTTCCAGAATTAAAGAAAGATATATCCTTAGATTCAAAGGTCTCATACAGTGCCAAAAAGAAATTCAAGAAAAAGGTACTTACCCCTAGACATATTATGCTTAAATTAAGAAAATGGTTATACATTAAGAAAAATTTCTAAAAGCTTCTAGAGAGAAAACAAAGATTACTTACAAAGAAACAAAGATCTGACACTGGATGTACACACAAAATTACTTCACTCCGTTTGGGAGGTGGGGTATGGAAAGGCAGACATACTAACATAAATAATAAGCACAAATATGGTTATCAAAAACTTAGAAATAACCACATATAGATTAGACACAGATTATAAATCAGCAGCAGAAATCTGATTTAGATGGTGGAAAGGAGAGGGAGGAAAAAACAACAAAAAGCATAATAAATGGAAAACACAAAATAAGACAGGAGAAACAAGGCCTAATATAGCAATAATTACAATAAATATACATGGGTTAAATTCACTGATTGAAAGACAGATGCTTAGGTTGAATTAAAACAAAAAAAAATCCAGCAAAATGGTGTCTAAAACAGACATATTTATAATAATAGCTAATATAAGAGAACACTTATTTGATCAGTATGTTTTAAGTTCTTTATTTGTTTTAACTCATTCAATTCCCAGAAGAACCTTATGTGAGATGGGTTATTATTATCGCCATTTTACAAACGAGGATACTGCGGAACAGAAAGATTAAATCACTTAGGGTAAAACAGCAGGTAAGTGGTAAAGTCAGGGTTCAACTCTAAACAGTGTGGATTTAGAGACAGCATCCTTAGTCACTATATTATACAGAAGGATTGAATATAAGGGTTTAGGGGGAAAAAAGACAAGGCCCACATGAAACAAAGGAGTGCCAAATTAGCCATTTTAATACTAGACAAAATAGAATTTAGGACACAGGAAAGGCCTAATACTCAGAGACAAATCTTTATGTTATGATAGTGTTCCTCTTGCCAGAACTATTCAAGTAGGCCATATAAAAAATGTGATCGCATTTCTAAGAGTAACATAATTTTTAATAATGGCTGCCAATGCACTGAATATATATATTAACCCATTCATTACTCACAACCCTATGATAACAATGACTTTTACCTTTATTTCAAAGATGAAGAAGTTACAGCAACATGCTTCTCAGCTAATAAGAGGTGAAGCCTGCGCTTAGATTCTGGAAAGTCTGGTCTCAGAGCCCGAGTGCTGGAGCACGTGGCATCACCAGCAGAAAGAATGGGGGCATTGTGTCTACTAGTAAGTGGCACTGGGAGAATGTGCTCACCATGTAGAAATGAAAAGCACTCGATCTCTTCTCCTTCATAAGACAGACAAAAAGAAACCTCGTACGAATTAGAGACCTATATGGAAAACAGAAAGCTGCGCAGTTAACAGAAGAAAAAGCAGGAGAATAACTTTGTGAGTGGGAAGTTCTCACTATCCAAAAGCACAAGCCATCAAGGGAAAGATGAATGAAATTTGACTCCCTCAAGGTCAATGATTTTTGTTCAAGGAAGAACAGCACGGAGAGAATTAAGAAGGCAGCCAGACAAGAAGATTTTTGCCATGTCTATAATCAACAAAGAATCAATATCCAGAACACACAAGGAATTCTTGCATATAAGCAGAAAAGTAAGTTAGGAAACCCAACATGAAGTTCAGTATCCTTATTCCTCTTCAGTGTGTTACCTTTCTTCATAGCAACTGTTACCATTGTCTTCATATAAATCTGTCTTATCCATATTATAAAAGGCCAGTGGCCGTAACGCCGTACCGACCAAACGACCAGTCACCAGGAGGTGCCTTGACGGGTCTCGGGGCGGCGAGTCTGGGTCTCACACGATCTCACGCACTGGGCCTCTAGTATGTAATAAATTAATTGTGAACACACAGCAATGGCTGCCTTTTGAATGTACATGTATTTGTTTTTATTAAACAATAGGTATAACGTGAAGGCGGGAACTATTTTTTCCTGTTGTTCACTGCTCTATTTATAGTACTTATTAAGGTACCTGGCACATAGTGGGCGCTCAAAAAACATTTGTTGAACGAATGGGAGAATGAATGAAAGAATGATCTTCTAAAGTAGAAATTTAGAGAGGTAAACAGTTTTATGAGGAAATGCTCATTCTCCCTAGTCATCAGATGAATGAGAATCAAACAGCAAGGTGCCACTTTTCAACCATCAAGTGGGCAAAGATGAATCCAGGAGTGCTAATTTTGAGGGAAAGGCAGGGAATAGCAACTGTTCTACGTGGATCTGGAGGACACACCACTGCAGCTGTTGGGAGCAACGCAGCAATTCCGATTGGAGTGAAATACGCACACCATTCACAGCCAAGCACTCCCATTCCTAAGTGCATATGCTAGGAAAACACTTGCATGGGTGCACAGAGAGGACACTCATTTCAGCACTTTCCACGGCAGCGAAGATTTAGAGGCAACCTCTGTGGCCATCGTTATGGTAACAGATAAATAAAATGCTGTACATGCATTACTGTAATAGTAGTACTGAAAATAAATGAACTTGTTCTACATCTAGTATGATGGATAGGTCTTAAAATTGTAAAAAAAATTAAAAAGGCAAAAGATTTATGTTGAAATATTATAAACATATCTATCTTAACATGGGCATAACAATATTATATATGTTTCATAGCTACACAGATCTCTAAATATAGTATGGAAGCTGGATGGGAACCTACGAAATAACTGAGATTGTTTTCCTAGGGTGGAGTGAAGAGAAAGGGAATGAAGGACAAAGTGAAATAACGTATAAAAATCAAAGACAAACTTGTTTTCGTTTGAGACTAGCTGCCTGCAGCCTTGGGAGAAGGCTGATTTGAACATCTTCCCCCCTGACCCTTCTCTGGCATGACCTCTAGCACCTTCTGGCACTTTCAGAACCCAGGGAAGTCATTTTGGTGACAGAGCAAGATCTGATGTTTGTGGTCCTGGGTTCCTCACATTTCTCTTGTTGAGATATACACTAGTAAGTATTCACTGACATCTCATTTAAAAACAAACTGTCTTCTGGGAATATCCACATTTTAAGGGGTTATCTTGAATCCCAGGGCACAGAGAAATTGGACGGCATCTCCAGGCTGTGCTGCTGCCACCACAGGGAGGGCCAGTCCTTTCTGAGGAATCGCGGAGAAAGGGAAACATGCCAGGTGAGATGGGAATATGTCTCCATTTTGAAGAAAAGAAAGAGTCTGGAAATGACAGGCTAAGGAGCCTGGAGTGAGCTCCATCAATATTCTCGGGAAGTTCTGTCAGAACCAACTCCCTCTGCTGTTCACTCATTAGCCACACACACTCCAGAGCAGGGCTGGCTGGCTGACAATGGCCCCAGGGCCGGGCCCAGGCAGCAGCCTGTTTTTTACATCAGCTCATGCTCCAACTGCAGAGTTGAGTAGCTGTGACAGACCCTCTGTAGCTTAGAAAGCCTAACACATTTATTATCTATCCCTTTACAAGCTTTCCCACCTCTTCTCTATAAAACACTGCCATGCTCTGGGAGAATGCTACCTGGAACGACCTCCTCTCTCACCCTGAACTTGAAGCTTGTTGTTTTATGTCCATTTCCTGTCTCTCTGTCTGATCCCTTGGTAATCCACCTTTTGTTTTCCAAGGCCATCTTCCCCCCAGGATGCTGTCTGTCCTTTCCTTTGCCTCTGTGCCCTATAGCTACTAGAAAGTCATGGCCTACATGCTACCTGGCTTTGACTTCTGAAACTCTAGCCCGAGCACTAAGCTTTAACTTACTCCAGGTGGAGATGGCTCAGACAGGTTTATTAAGAAGACGGCAATCACTGGAAACCATCATGAGTTTAAGGAGAACCAGAAATGCCAAGCTAACTCTGCTTCCCTTTCCCTCCCCATCGGGTCAGTAGACTGGCAGAGGGGAGAAATGTTGCAGGTTCCATGTGCCATGCCCTCACCAAACCAGAAAATGAAGTGCTTTCCATTCTAGCGCTGCAGAACTGAAGGAGAAC
The DNA here is from genome assembly GCF_000327345.1 of Myotis davidii. Lineage (NCBI taxonomy): Eukaryota > Metazoa > Chordata > Mammalia > Chiroptera > Vespertilionidae > Myotis > Myotis davidii. The sequence goes on along the minus strand of NW_006300210.1, from coordinate 1,201,476 downwards.
TGTGAGCCCTCTCTGAGGTGGGTCTGCATCTGCCTGAGGCATAAATTAGGGTGCTGATGTATTGATTTATGTGACGCTTCAGGGAGGCCTTTCCTGGAAAGCTGCAGAGTTCTGTGTTAAAATGGTTGAACAGAAAAGAAATCGTCAAGAATTTGAATGCAGTTACAGAAGATACATACACTTATTCCAAGTGAGTAAGACACAAAACAGAGAGAGACCAAAATGAATAGGACATCGTTTAAGAGGGATGACGATGGATATAAAGACAGCAGCTACCCTTGGGACATCATAGACCTGAAGGGAACATAAGGGGGTTCCTGGGGTGTCATGTTTGGGTGCTTGATGCAAGAGTGTGTTCACTGTGTGAAAACTCACTGAGTTGCACACTTATACTTTATAATATACTTTAAACAGAGTTAACAGGTTAACTCTGTTTTATCGGAATATTTATATAATCTGCAGTTCTAATGTGTATGTGTGTGTGTGTGTGTGTGTGATCGTGTGTTGGTCATGGTGCTTTATCTTACTCGAGTCACATCTAAAAGTACCTAGTATCAAATTACAGTGAGATTCTACAGCATTTAGCTCTCTCATCTAATTTAGATATTTTACTGTTAAATATGAACTTCCCTGGTGGGGTACATCATAACTGGCCACCAGGCTGTCATACAGCCTTGCAGTTCCTTTAACATTACCCAGTACAGGTAGAATAGCAAATGAGATAGGCAGGGCTGGACACCCTATGTTATATTATGTTAAAGCAAAATACAGTCATTTTCTGAAATGATAAAATTTATTCACTATGTTCTCTTTTAGCCATACATGTCTGAAAGAAACATCCTCTCACCATTTCCAACATTTATTCATAATATCTTGGAAGCAAATAGGGGGTTGATCCATTAACAGTTTGTAAGTTTTCTCAGAGCCAAACATCTGCTTTGGCATCCAACGATGCTCACAAACGTTTTTTCTCGAAAGGAATGTCTGTTGAGCACTTATTAACTTCATTTGTGCTTTATGACTACCCTTTAAGTAGAACACTTAGAGAAATTCTTGAAGTTTAAGACAATCCTAAAGATTCAAGACACAGACTCAAGAAGTAAATAAATCCTTTCTTTAACGCACTCCAGCTATGACAGAAAGTATGCAGAGTGTCCCCTTAGACTTCTCCTTGGAGGGTCCCCCGACGGGACGAGGGCGAGAGGGCTTGCCTGGAATGCCACTCCCGAGTGACGACACACACTGAGGTCAAGTGTTTTCCTATGCACTGTGGGGAAATCGCCTGAAAGGGGGTTAAAACTTTGATTGGAGATGTTGCAAGTCGAGAAAAATGCTTACTTCAATTTAACTTCTGCTTTTCAGAAGACTTGAGTACATAAATTATGTAGAAGAATGGTGATTACTAGACAGTCTAAAAGCTGGAGGCTCTCGGCCAATTTTCAACCAACTGTCACAGAACATAAGTTTCAATATCTGTTTAAACTAAACTGACAACTACAGAAAAAAATGTGAAGCTCTCTGAAAGGCTGGGTTATGTGAACTGACGAGGATCTCGGAAAGCACACGCCATTTAGCGCACGGCAGTACTTCCCCGCACGTTCCAGCCACTCTCGTCTGGGGGGAATGTTCGCGGAGGTGGAACAGATGCTTCCCCAAATTAAGCTAATGCAAGCAGTAGGCAGAGTCTTCCCAGGACAGAGTGGCCAACACAAACACGGTTCCTCCAAAAAAAAAAAAAAAAAAAAAAAAAAGAAAAGAAAAAAAAAGAAAAGAAAAGAAAAAGAAAAAGAAAAGGGCTCAGAGCAATCTAGTGGCCAGGAGCTCTGGAGCTGGAAGGAGCTGAGCCACAAGTGTGTGTGTGCACGGCTTTCCCGCCTTCCAAGCCAGAGGACTCCGCTCTCTGCCGCTTTAGACGCCAGCCTCCCTGGAGGACTAGAGTGACTGCCACATGCCAAGCTCCACGGGTCACAAAAGCAAGGCCGGAGAGATGCCATTAGGTATCCGCAGTGCCGGAGAGATAGCATTCGAACAAGAAGTGTGTGCGTCCCCAGCTAAAATGCCATTATACCAATAATGCAAGCCGTAAGACTTCAGGGAATAAAGTATTGGAAACTGAGATGAGGAATTATTTTCTGACACAGCTACTCTGCAGAATAGCTCTCGACGTCGCCTCCAGACATACATCTTCATGACTCTTGGAGCAAATCCCTTTCCTCTATACCTGTCCAAGGAGCATCGGGGAGCCTGTGCAACCCCTTCAATAGCGCATTAAATTTGACAGGTTTGTGTGTATTTTGGAGGAGCTGGTCCATAGCTTTCATGTTGTTCTTCAAGAGTCCTGTGATCACCCAGAACAGTAAGCACCAGTGTGCTTGAGCGCGGGAACCGAAGGGCGGGGGGCCACAAAGGCGCAGTGATGTTTAGCACCAGGAAAACTGGTCGGAAACTGCCCTAACACGAGATGCGTGTTTCCCATTAAGCTGCTCAGGTTACACAGGTACTTGTGCACGGAGGTAAAAACGAAAGCTGCGCGGTGCTCATGAAAATACAGTGCTTCCTAGACTGATAAAAACAGATTTCATTTCACTTCTTGGAGTTTACAAACTCAAAAAAATACCCGAGGAATGACATGCAACCTTCCCTTGTAAACCAAAACCGGGACTCCAAAGCCCTGAATGATTTGGGGGCCAGGGGGTCCTTTCTGTCCCCCTCAGAAAACGGGGGTAAGAGACCTGATGCCCACGGACAGAGAACAACCGCTTCTTTCAATTCCGCTGTAGACTCTTTGGGGAAAACGCTCATCTTTCATAACTGTGTCAATTAGGCAAAAACTGAGAACTGCCTCCTGCCCTTTACGCTGATAGTGTCTGGGAAGAGAGAGGCTGACGTAATCCTGAAGATGCAGCTAATATGGGATTATTACCCATTATGGGATGCCTTTCCCTCCACTTTCCCTCCAACCGAGAGGCAGAGAGGGCTGCAGACACAGGGCAGGACCTGAATATCTTCCTGTGCAGACTGACAAGAAATAGATCGTTGAGGGGAAAACCCGTAGAGCTTGAGTTATGTGAACTGACGAGGATTTGGGAAACAGTCCTGCACTGTATTTTGAAATAAGGTTCAGTATTTATCGGGAGCATCTCCTATAATGAAGTAAAATAGGGAATTTCCTGAGGCTGGGAGAGTATCATCATCTAAAAAAAACAGGAGTGACACTGGGTTTCGGGTGAAGACTGATCCACAGAGCTTCTCACCTGGGCCTCCCCAGTGAGAGGAGCATGTCAGGGAAATTGGAAACTACTGACAGGAAGATAGTCTGTGCCAAGAGGCACCAGGCCAAGAAGGTGCAGAGACATAAATCGGGCAGTGGCACTGAGGTAATTATGGGCTTAGAGGAACTCTCAAAGCCAGACCGGGAGTCGAACCACAGACCTTATGGGAAAAGAGAGAGTATGAAGATAATTAGAAGGAAAGGGGCAAGGGAAGATATTCTACTTAAAAACACAACACAGCGCGCGCGCGTGTGCACACACACACACACACACACACACAGCCTACAACTCTAAATAAAACTCCGTGTCTGCACAGGGACATGCGTACGGCAGGCTGGAGGGAGGCAGGGGCCACACACAGCTTTATAAGCGCGGCTGCAGAGCCTGGCTGCACGTGCACGGCTGGGTGGGATTCCCTCCCCGGGGCCTGGAGGAGCCCTGAGGTCCATGTGACTTGCGAGCGTCCGGAACAAGGATCTCGGGAGGGAATTTCACAAGCACAGAACATATTTTTCCTCCCTCGACGCTGCTTTCTAGTTTTTCTCTCCCTCTGCTATTGTTTAATTTGTGGTTCAACTTTCTGAAGAATGGTGGGAGGTACCGTGTTAGGCAATGCTGTAAGAATGAGGCTCAGCTGCTAGGACTGCATTGTGAAAACTGGCCTCCCACATCTTTCAAACCAATTGTGATTCTACTTAACACAGAAAGGAAAGAGAGATGCAGGGAGGAGAGCGGGCGTGAGTCTTATTCATCCTCCTGCGCGCACCATCTACGTCCAGCACACAGTAGGCGCAGGACAGATGCTGCTGACTCATGGGAACTGGTCATTTTTATCTAAAGAGCCTGGTTCTGTTTTGTTTCCACATAGGAGCCAAGAGTTGTATCACTTAATGTGTTTTTGAGCAAACTTGACTTGGTCCTTGTGACCCAATTAGTGACAATGATTGAACAACCAAATCTGGCACAGTATTATCCTGATGAAGAGTGTCAGGAGCCAGGAAAAGTTACTGAAAATGTATTTTTTAAAAAGCATGAGGACACCAAAGTGCAAGTGACACAGTCAAGATAACAAAATTGCCAATTCTTTCTTCAAGGTTAAGCAAAGAGCCTGATTATTACTAATATTAATGATCCGTGCACTATTTTATTCATGAGCTTTATAGTAATAATATTTATTAATAGATGCCACTGAGAAGAATAAGTAACTTAATTCTTTAAATATGGCACACTTTTATAGGTTAAAATGAAGCTTATAAAGGGTACCTATTAAGTACAATTTAAATCATATTTCCACAAAGTATATTTCAATTGAAATTTAGGAAACCTCTACGTGGCATGGCGAATAAGTTTGGAGACAATATTATATACAGGATATTTAAGTGACTAAGGCTGGACCAAAAAAATAAAAAGGTTAGAAAGCGTAACATTCTTTAAAAAATACATACATTTTAAAGAAAATAATAAAAGCAAACAGTACAGTCTTAAAGAAAAAATTAAAAGCACCGATTCTAGGAAATTCTTCAGAAGCCCTGCTAACACTTCACTCCCAGGAAGAGAAACAATTTGGGAAACTGCTACCCTGGACCTAGAGTGACCAGCTGGTAAGATTCAGTAAGTGAGCAGTGAAGAGGGAAATCCTGAGGTTTCATGGTGGCCAGAAGGGAAGAGGCTGGGCACAGTCATGAATACACATTAAGTTTTAGGAAGACATAGTTTAAACAGTTTAGACAAAGAGATGGGGAAGAGTCTTGGACAAGAAACTCAGGAAGGACGGGATGGTTTATACAATTCGATGGGTGGGGACCTGATAACTGAAAACAGATTTTATTTGAGGATATAGGCAATATTATACTATTTCAGGATATAGGCACTATTATACATGAGAGGGTGAAGGATGGTACAGTCAATAAATATTTTCCCAGTAGCTGAGCTTCAGGAAAATGTTCCGCTCTCTGGAAGATGATTTAATTAGTGCCTCCCATCCTGCCATTCCCCCAAATAAATGCTGACAGCAGGATCAGAGATTTAAGTGTATAAGACAATGCTAGTTATTACAGAAATAATGCTAGTTGTAAATGCAGGTAAACGATTGATCTTAAAATGTTTTTTTAAAAAAATGTATATTTTATTGAGTTTTTTTACAGAGAGGAAGGGAGAGGGATAGAGAGTTAGAAATAATCAATGAGAGAGAAACATCGATGAGAAAGAAATATCGATCAGCCGCCTCCTGCACACCCCCCACTAGAGATGTGCCCTCAACCAAAGTACATACCCAACTGGAATCGAACCCAGGACCCCACAGTCCACAGGCCAACGCTCTATCCACTGAGCCAAATCGGGGGCAATGATTGATTTTATACGCAGAAAATGGCAAGACGCCTGTTAATTCTGATTGTGAACAATAACTACTAGGGATTTTTTAGGACTCACTTTCAAAATCTCTGCTAATAAAGTCTATCCCCGTCTGTGAGCCTTAAGTTAATAAATAACCTGACATTTACAATTTCTGGAGAGAATAACTTTAAGGAACTTTAAAAACCAGGGAACTTGGGATAAAGTCGCTCATCTGACAATCTTAAGGAGAACTCACCTGCAGCAGATAACAGCTTTGCACGACAAAGCTAGGTCCAGGAAGTAGTGGCGCACTCCGAAAGTTAAGGCGTACTTGAGGGTCTTCCCGTCGATTATAAGCGCAAAATCATTCTCCTTCCGAAGAGCATCGCCAAGCGTGGTGCAGTGACGGCTGAGAGTTTCCCTCGTCCCCTGTAAGAGTGAACAAAGAAACAACATGCTCATTTGTTCTACCTGAAGGATGTTCAGCGACTACAGTTAGCTATTTCTAGTGCTTGAGGCTTTCAGGCACCTCCATTCATTTGGTTCTCACAAAAGCCCCTCGAAGGAGATGGGACAAAGATTATCAGGAGAAATAAGTTGCTTGCTTGAAGTCACACATGTGTTCCTGCAGGGATAGGACTAGATTACACATCACCCAATCCCCTGCGATCTTTGCTCATTACTCTAACCACACAATCATGACCCCGCAAAAACATGTTCAGCAAATTATCTTATAAAAGACAACACTGGCCTAATTTATGAGCTAGTCAAAACTGCTTAGCCATAAGTCAACGAGGAAAGTTGGAGAACATCATTTAAATAATCTACGGGATTTCTTTCAGAAGTACACGATGCTATTGAAATGTAATTCCCAGTAACCAACAGGAGAAAATGCAGTATCTATCATCTCTTGCCACTTCACGAATTGGCTCCTGTAACTTTATCATCGTTCCATGATGTTGCATTCTAGTTGGGGATGGTGACATATGGCTTGGTAATCTTGATGGATCAAACAAAAGAACCCCTTCCATCAAAGAGTTCACGTTCAGGTACAACAAAAACCTTTAGTGTCAAGGAGAGCTTTGTTCACCTCAACTATACAGAGACTGCCTGCCCAGCTCTTCAAAGGCAAAACGTTTCAGGATATTTAGTTTTTCTCCCCAAATCCTGTCGATTCTTCCTGAAAGCTAATGAGACCCGTTTCCTGTTTCATAAGAGCCCTAACGTTGTGAAGAAACAGAATCCTGGCTCCGCACAGGGGAAAAAAGAAGGAGTGATTCCCTCCTATTAGAGCTTTGTTCTGAGTGCTAATATCTGAGCCTGCAGTTATTTATATAATAAATGCAAATATACATTTATGTAATAAAATAGACCTACAATGAAAATACTCATAATAATTTCTTATTATATTCGTGGGAGATAGAAGTATTGTTCCAATTAAAGAATGTGGTACAGTCATTTCAAAGTTATTTTCACAAAGAGGGAGCAAAGGCATAGGTGATTAAACTTTTATATTGGGGATTCGGGGAGGTGTTTCTGCAATCACATTCAAGCATGGCTCACGCTAGGTTCTGGAATTTCAGAATCCGTTGATCAAAATAATGGAACCAGATTGTACTGTAAAGCACGCCGGCTCCGTTTCCCCAGCCCCGGGCCTTACTGAACACCCCCCTGCTCCCTGTCACACACGGGCCCCAAGAACCACTGCACAGCAGCAACCTTTGCTCAATTATCTGTTCACACTTTACATTGAGGGGAAGTAGTTATTTTAATTTATAAGCATCACCCTCTTATTTCCTTCTGGAAATGTTGGCCCAAGAGGAATTAAGAAAAGGAGACCCCCCCCCCCAAAAGAAGTCAGTAAAATTCTGCAAGCAAAAGTTACCAATGACAATCTAGAGTAGATTAGCCTGGATTGTTTTAAAACTGCCTTCACATAGAGTAAATGAACAAACAAGTGAATTAATGAATTGATAATACAAATGAAGTGAGACAGTATTTAGCATGTACCACACACTAGGCGTGGTTCTAAGGGCTACACATGCAGATATAACATTTCAGTTAAACGTATGACAACCCTACCCAGAAGGCCTCCTGTTATTCCCATTCTGTAGGTGAGTAACGTTGAGACAGAGTTCAAGTTCCCTGCCCACGAACACATGGCTACTAAGTTGTGAAACGAGGCTGAGAATTAAGTCTCTGTGTGAGCTTGTCTTTGCACAACCCAGCAAAACAAGCCCAACTTCAGCCAGGACCAGGCCTAGCAAATTACACATGGAATGCCCAGCATTCCCTCTGCTGACTCCCTAGAGCCCCCTCATCTGTCTCCCATCTCTCTACGCCGACAGAGACTTCTCTTTATGACACAAATTTAAAACACAGACCATGTCTCTGCTTGTTCTTTCTTCTATGGCTTCCTACTGTCTACACGGTGTATTCCGAACACCTTAAAATGGTACTGAAGGTTTTCGGCAACTGAAGCCCAATTAACCTCCATTCTACTTCCCTTTCCCATCTCCGCCCTTTCATGTCCTCTCTCTGGAACAAATGCCTTTCCCTGCAGAGGCTGGTATACCACCTTTTAAAACAAGCTCATCTACCAAGCCCTCCCAGACTCATTCCTGCCGCCAGGTGTGACTCACTCCATGCTAGCAAGGCCCTCAGTTCTTGGGGGACAGACCACCCTTCACCTGCTTTCCAGCAACAAACCCAGTTGGCCTGCAAGTACAGATGCTTGGGAAATAAAAGTTATTGAATGAGAGCACTGATCAATTCTGATTTCATCCTATTGGCAGCATTCCATTTCCCCTTCTATTATATTATCACTTCTGATGAGAGAGAGAGAGAGAGAGAGAGAGAGAGAGAGAGAGAGAGAGGGATCCGCCATTCAGCAAATCAGGTAAATTCACATCTGTAGAAATGGCCATGTTCCTTTTGAAACCAGAAAGACAGCAGAGAGGAAGGGAAGGGAAGGGAAGGGAAGGGAAGGGAAGGGAAGGGAAGGGAAGGAATAATCCATTACTTCAACAGATTTTCAGGTCAACGCATTGCTCACTAAAATGCCACTGTATTTTTTAAAGTGTTTACCCAGGAGTCTCCTGAGCTGAAAACCCAAGTGAAACCTGAGACGGCCCTTGGGAGGACTTCACATTTCTTTAAAGTTCGGCCACAGAGCAAGACTGAAAGTTCAGTCAACCCCTGAGCTGAGCAAGTTCCCTCATACCCCCTGTGGGACACGGTCTCGGGCCCACTCCCTCCATTGGAAGGTGTTCTATAAAGCCTTAACCTTTGCTGAGAATTCTCTCATTTGTGGCATGAGCACCCTGGGTTCCTTTGGTGATTATCACAGAGCTTCAGCAAATCCAAAGGTGTTGGGAGACGTAACTGAGATAAAATATCTGAAGGTGAGTCAAAAACTTCTCACAGTGAGTTCTCCAGCCCAGCCCACCTAAGGTGCAAGGTAACAACAACAAAAATCCTGCAAACGTGTTCTTATTTTAGTTCATGGTTTTCTTTTGCAAATAGCTCTGGTGTTGGCTGTGTGCTGCTGGTTATAAGTTATATTTTACCCGTATTTAGACTGCCAGGAGTATTTTAAAATTCCTTTATTTATAAAAGTTTATTGCTTCTCCCCTAAGCCTGGGAGCCATACTTTATGGCCACATTGCATTGAAGCTTATCTCCTGGTAGCTAGAAATAAATTTATTACTATATTAGCTGTTGCTTTGTTTTCATTTTGGCTACTGAAGGGGGGAAATGTTTAAACATTTAAACTTAGTGACATGTGAAAGTGAAAATATATACATGAGAAGCTAAATCAGAGAAAGAATAAAAGACCACAGAGTACAACCAAATAAAGGCTCTGTACCTCCCCATTCTACACAGTTTTCTTGGTGAGCTGGAAGAAAAGGAGCAACTGTTGCTATCATCAGGGAGAGTCAGTGGTAAAGGCAACCTGGGGAGACAGATAGGCGAGGGGCAAGGCTGGGGTTCAGGCGCCATACCACGGAGCCAGGGAGGGAGCCGGGGACAGTGGGACTTGCCTGTACCTCCCATAACCTGCATCCTGTGTGGACACTTCAGTCATTCAACTCTGTTCTCTCAACCCACAGCCAAGAGCTCACTGGAAGCCCTTGGCCCTGGACCTTCTACCCGCCTGCCAGTCTTGTCAACTCACAACTTAGGCCACAACCAACCTTCTCCTCGGTGCTCAGTCTTAACCACAAAGAAGGGAAACATCACTGCCCCACAAGGGCAGGCTCTCCTCCACCGTCTCCTCTCCTAGGGGAGCTCATTGCTACCGATGCAGACTGCCCTCCATGGCCCGTGGATTCCATTGTCTCCAGAGGCTACTCCAGACCTTTCCTTCTTAAGATTCCAAATTTGGCCCCGTCACTTCTGCAAACATCTACCTGCTTTACTGGGAGCATTTATACCTGAAAGAATCCCCTCAACTGTCCTCTCTTCACCTAAACACTTCTCTCTCTTTAGGTGATTCTCCCTAATTCTTAAGCCAGGGGTTAGAGCCCTTTTCTCCTCACCTCTGTTCCACTCATTTCCTTCTTGCATCTTCCCTTCCCAATGCCATTATTTTTCCCCCTTCAAGACTGCATACTAAAAGCAACGAACAAATAAATAAACCAAGAAATGGTCCCTAGATCCAACTTTTACTGAGTCCTCTAGGTGCCATAAATACTTCCACCTTTTGGATTCTTCAAAGACTTTGTTTGTACTTATGTAATGTAGAATGATGTATAATAGCTTATTTGTTTATATCTCTATTTTCCCTTCAGACTGAGGCCTTTGAAAAGAGATGAAATAAAAGGAATAAAAGAGTAATGAAATTATTAATGAATGGAGAATACTTTTTGGGAGGTTACAATGGTTTTTCTTGTGTGACCATTTTGAGGATTGTTTTCTGCTGCCTATAAAACTCATGCATAATATTGTATACTCTTAATTAGAACAATAAGTAAAACAGTAATATGCTTATAATAGAAAAAATAGAGAATAAAGTGGACATTATGACCCAAGGATTACTTCTGTCTGTCTCAAACACTATAAACTGTCGAATGAATACAACAAATTGGACACCTTGACTAGCTACTCAGAGATAAGGTCAGGTTGTGTAACAGTGGGCCAATATAAAAAAGAAGAATCTCTCACCCTTTGAGACAGCATGGAGGGACCTGAGAGTATTATGCTAAGCGAAATAAAGTATTGCATGAAAAAGACAAGTATCACATGATCTCACTCATATATGGAATCTAATGAACAAAATAGATCCAGAGACATTGAAGCATAGAACAGACTGACATATTTCAGAGGAAAGGGGGGTAGGGTGGGAAGAGATTAACCAATGAATTTATATGCTTTATATGATAACCCACAGACAGACCATAAGTGCGGGGAAGGCCTGGGGAGGAGATGGGAGTGGAGTGGAGGTGGTCAATGGGGGGTAAAAAGGGGATACTGGTAATACTTTCAATAACAAAGATAAATTTTAAAAAAAGAAAAGTAAACAATATACATTCAGTTTATAAGACACATACTTAGAAAAGAGAAAGATACTAGGCAGACAATTAGGTGAAGCAGAATTCCTCACAAAGACAACTCCAATCAGAAGGCCTTGAAAAAGTTCCATTGGAATCTTTAGGGTGCAGCCTGGTAAAACAGATGAACACGTTCACAGAACAACAACAATCTTAAAGAAAGCGGAGACTGGCCGCTTTGTGGCAATCTTCATTACTTTTACATGGCCTTCGCCAAGAAAACCCTTGGTAAGAATCACAGAGGACACGGAGACCATGACATCTGGCAGTTTTATAGCGAGACGAGGCGAAAGCCCTGACTTGTCTGGGGAGATTCACAGTGTGCAAGATGTCCTTTTCATCCTGGCACCAACTCTGTTTCATCTAAGGAACCCAGAGGCCAGATGTGCAATGAGCCTGCTAGGTCACCTCAGCACTATGCTTTTGATGGTCCTAACTGCAATGTTGCACAGAGCACCTGCATAAAAATGGCCCTTTTCAGCTCCTAGCCTTTTTTTTTTCTTCCTGATTCTTTTCAGAAGTTTACAGGACAGTCTTACCTAGGAAGATAGCCAAGGAACACCCTAGTAGAGGATGTGGAAATATTCCCGAGGAAAGGAAAACAAAAGCCTCTAACCTCTGACTAGAAGGCAGGTTAGCACGTCTAACCAGAAGGTTAGAGAGAAATAGTCCAACATGCACACCTAAGGGCTGTGGCTTCCGCTCCCTGCTCTGGGCTGCAGTTAATTGCAGTGGAAGCAAAGGACGTGCAGTTACTATGCCCCAGAGGGTATCCTCGGCCAGGCTTAGCCCAATCAGCAGAAGTTAAAAGAAGAAAGTCCCCTTATACATATTTAGTCCAAAGTGCGGGTTGGTGTCTGGGTCTTAATACAGTGGGGCCTTGACTTACGAGTTTAATTCGTTCTGAGACTGAGCTCGTTAAGGAGTTCCTTAAGGAGCTCGTTAACTCAAATTACTCTATCAACTCAATGCAAAAAATCGGTGGAGAGACAGCTGGTATCTCAAAAAACTCGTTAGTCAGGACACTCGTGAGTCAAGGCCCCACTGTACAAATAAGTACTTACTTGGCATTTACATTTGTTCCTGGGGATCTGATATAGGTGTGCAGGTCCAATGATAAATTTAAAAGGAGGATTCGGTTCCCAGGAAGAAAAAAAATAACATCACAATTCTAAAGTGCACTTTGACTTTGGACACGATATTTAACAATGTAATTCATTGTTCTTGTCCTTCACAAGTTCAGCACCAGAGAAGGGAAATCAGCCTACAATTGGGCTAATGATGACTCGCTTTTGGGAGCCATGCAACTGTCACCCTTGTCAGAATGAACTTAAGTTTATGAAGCCTGTACTTCTTCTATTTTAAAAAAATATATTTTACTGATTTTTTGTTGTTGTTTTTTACAGAGACGAAGGGAGAGGGATAGAGAGTTAGAAATATCAATCAGCTGCCTCCTACACACCCCCTACTGGGGATGTGGCCGCAACCAAGGTACATGCCCTTGACCAGATCAAACCTGGGACCCTTCAGTCTGCAGGCTGACACTCTATCCACTAAGCCAAACTGGTTAGGTCTGAAGACTGTACTTCTTACTTTAGTATCCACACCACAGGTTTCTGTTTTCATTTGCTCTCCATAAAAAGGGCAAAATGCAACAGAATGTTACAGGAGAACCCCGGCAGGAATCTTGGGGAACAAAGATGGCGTCTTTGCTCAAACAGAGACCAGCTGGAGGCTGAGTCATTGGAAAGTAGCTCTTTAGCTCTTTCTCTACACATGTCACATCTGTGTAGAGAAAACCACTGCCCACCTGTAATGTTCCAATGTGCAGCCATAACGAAGTGGGGTGTTAGAAAGTTGGGGCTGGCCAGGAGGGCTCACAAAATGCTGAAGCCACACTGTAAAGAATTCACAGCTCCAGCAGCCAAACACACCCCATGGCTGAGCTGCCACGCTTTTCCTCGACTTCAGGTGGGTGTAGAATGTGAAAAAATGTTTAGTTTGCTAAGGGTCTGCCTTTAAAAACCTGTTATCAGTGTATTTCAAATGCCAAAGAAGAGGATATCTATAAGAATCTTAAACCAACACATATTTTATTAACTGTTTTGGTGGTTTGTGGTCCCACCTCATCATCACTTAAGACATGAGGTATTTACAAATTTTTGACCACAGAATGTTTTATTCTTTCTCTATTTTTACACTCTCCAAATGTTCACACCCTAAAATTACAAATTAACAGGACATTCCAAGGATAATCTTCCTAACACATTATGACCATATGAAGTATGGACAATGTTAGCACATTCTTAATGAATGAATTATGACTCTCATAATAGCAATCGGAATAAACCACTGGGTATTACCTATTTTTCAACAATGTGTTACTGATTCAGGGGAACACTAGATATTCCATATACCCCAGGTAATATATATACCTACTACCCCTATAGCTACTGTAGGCTATAATAAGTTGTGAAGAGCTACCTGAGAGTAGAGAGAAACTACATTTACATATATATATATACATATATATATATATATATACAAGTGATCCATTTAGTACTCTCTCAGGCATAGTTTTTGATCAAAAAGCTTTGGTGTTTCTGAACTCCCAGACTATACATATTAGAAAGTAACCTTTAAAAACATGTTCTCCTAGAACCAAACCAACATAAAGTAACCTTTCCAAAATGGGTGAGGAAAGACAGAGGTGAAGTCATTAAAAACCTATGGTCAAAGGCCTCCTCCGAATCAGCTTAGTGGAAGACAGCCAAGCAAGTGCATTTAATCAATACGTATTGCTAAACACTAGAGGGAAATGGGAAAGAGACAAAAAATTCCCATGCTTTGCTGATACACACACATAGGATTCCTGGGGTGGGGGTAGGTATAGAACACTGTAATTGAGGAAATGGTCCAATATCCCTGTGGGGTCATGCCATCTGAAAAAGGTCGAGGGTTACAACATGGAAAAGGTAAGAAGAGGAAGCAGTAGTGCTGGGTAAATTGTCTTGGCCCCTGGGCAGGGGTTTGGGTTTAGGGATGGTGATAGGTTCCATCAGGCAAATACCTCCTCGTCTCACTGTGGGTTCGCTGGAGAGAGGGGAGGGGGAGGAAGAAAGTGTCGAGCCTGGGTCCAAGTTTATGTTTCAGTGTTGGGTGGGGCACAGAGCAAACAGAGACACAGCCAGGGAAAAGAAGGAAGAGTGAGGTAGGGGATATAATTATATCATTTAAATAGTTTTGTGGATAAAGGCTTTCATCAAAGCCCTTACGGTAATTATTTTAAACCACCACTGAAAGGCCCCTAAACACTTACTCGGAGCTGGGTATTCAATATTCTCCCCAGGCGGCGGAAGGAAGCCTCGGAGGAACCCCTCCGGGCGGCAGACAGCCAGTCTCTCCTGCTGCCTCCAATGCAGCCGGGAGAGGCGGCTCAGAATACACAACTGACTTTTTGAAAATAAGCAAATGACCAATTCAGCGGTTTTGGAGACAGTAACAACCGGGGCCTGTGAGAACCTGTCCCCCAGACCCACAAAGAAAGCTAATGCTGGGCCCATTTTCACAATGGTTTGCATTAATTAGCCATTATATTCCTAATCTTATGTAGGGATACAGAAGAATCTGCTCCATTTACTCCGTGCACATCATTTCTACTATTTCGTATGTGCACGCGATACAATCGTAGGGTCACTTGTATCAGTAAAACAAAATAGAGGGTCTTTCCTGAATTCCATAAACCCCTTTGACCCACCATTTTCCAGGAGGACACCCCCCTTTCAGCGGCACTGGAGTCCTGGTGATGAGCGGGGAAGGAGGCAGGGACAAGTTAGAAAATGTGGGGTTGCCTTCCAGATCCCTTCCTTCTTTGAATGAGTGCCTGCCGCCACGGGAGAAAGCATGGGCATTCAAAAACTGAAAGAACCAACAGTTTTGGAGTTAGCGCAATCTAGGTTGAAACTCAGGGTCCTGCACTGGCTGGCTATGTGAACTCACAGCCTCTATCTGCGATTGAGCAAACACTAGCCCCTCAGGGAAGAAACTAACCTATGCAGACACCCCTGGCACGTGCTGGGCTTCCTATAAACTCATCAAAAGATAAGGGTGGCAGAGATGCAAAAAAGTCACAAGGCTTGGCTGCTCCCCTCGGAAATGTCAGTAGGCCGTGGGGCAACAGCCAGGGACACACCTGTCTAGAAAGTATTTTTCTGGAGTTCAAGGTCTCGGGGAGCTCTTGGAAGAGTTCAGATGCTTAGCCAATAGCAAAAGAGATAAAGAATATTCAGACTTGGGGGAGGGAACCTCTCCAAACAGAAACACTATGAATTCGTGAACAACTTCACTTAAGGTTTGGCCCACAAGCCAAGATGACTGGATTTTGTTTAAGAAAAGGGGACACATTCAGGTCTTAGGAGACCAAACAATGGGCTTGATGGAACTTTTACGACCACATACTTGGGCTTGTGGCTGACACCGTCTTAAATTAGAGGAGAAGAGAGCAGATTATTTGCTCAGATGTGATTTTCATTTTTGGTGCTGTTTACATTTTTTCACTAACCCATTTCTTTCAAATGTAATTCTTGCAACAGGACAGAGCTTTGCTTCTGGCAGGGAGACATTAGCAACTTAAAAGTTAAACTAAGATCTTAAAACGTAGCCACAAAGGCCGAAACAGCTTTGTTAGTAATGGTAAGAGAAAATCCACACTGCGAAAGCCCCAATGCTGGCGGTGGAGGGAAACGCAGTGTGGTTTCAGACCTGCCTAGACTACTTTTCAAAGCAACACAAAATGCACTGGATTGGACTCATGGGACATATGGAGACAAAACCTGAAGTAGCCCGAGTTCTGTTTCCCCCCCTTTTCTGGAGTCGAGTCAATTACGTGCTTATTCTGGATTCCTTTCAGAGGCCGCTCAACGGTGGCTGGTCCCCAAACGGCGAGGTCTGTCTGCATAATACATATACGTCGAACTTAAAAGGGTACAGATGACAACTTCACCGTTCATGTCAAGAATGTTCTGTAAGTTATATTTGAAGCTTACATGGTGTTAGAAAATCAAGTTCGGCTAGGAAAAAAGTGAACAATCCCGTAAAGGCTTCCTTTTACCATGGCGTTGAAAAATATATATTCTTATGCTTGCTAATATGAAATGTGGCTAACAATTCATTTTCTGTAAAAGGTATCAGCGGGGGGAGGGGGGGGACATTGGTATCCATAAGCAAACCTGGGCTGGCTTGGGGTTCTAGTCTCCAATTAAGGAGAAAATTTAAGTAGTGAAAAGACGGCTGTTTAAAACCACCTCTTCAAGCAGATGGCATTAAGGTACTCTCACTCTTGCCCTCTTGGAATAATGATGCTAAAATAAATAAAAATAAAAATGATGAGCATGATAATGGTCTGTATTTCTTAAGTGCTTACTAAATGCCAGGAATTGTGTCTAAGTATTTAAAATGGGTTGCTCTGTTTGATCACCACAACACCCTAAAGAAAATGTTATTATTCTTGTTTTAGAAGAGTAGCTGGTGGCTGAGGCCAAGGCATATCTATTTGCTTAGTCTCTGGAGTCCGATGACTTAGATACATCCTCAGTGACACTTAGCATAGAGACCATAACAGGATCCGCTCACTAATGTTTCCAGCGGAAATGTGATTGTCCCTGTCAAGGCCTCAGTTCAGTACCCAGTACAAATATTAAGTATTTCATAAATGTAAGCTAGTGTTTGTTTGTTGTTTAATTATTTTAATCTTTATGACGCTAACCGCAATGTGTAGAACCCTGCAGGGGTGTGGGGTTTCCTTTCCACAGGAAGTCAGAGACCTGCATTTTCCTTTGGGATCCATACACTGCTTCCCAGGATGAGGTGCTGAATCCTATGCAGGCTGAGTGTGCATGTCAGCAGCAGCAGAGACGGTGCCCAGGTGACCAGGAGAGGTGGGCAAGGCCTTCTCAGGAGTTAACCTTGGCAACATTGGAAGCTCTGACTTTCAGGGGAGGAAATGTGTTTCACCAAGCTCTCTACATACATATTTAACCATCATTCCTGTGGATTCAATAATTATCCTATATAATAAAAGGGTAATATGCAAATTGGCCCTACAGGCAAAATGAGAATGACTGGTCCCTATGACACGCACTGACCACCAGGGGGCAGACGCTCAATGCAGGAGCTGACCCCTGGTGGTCAGTGCGCTCCCACCAGGGGAACTCCGCTCAGCCACAAACCAGGCTGACATCTGCGGGGAGTGGGCCTAAGCCAGCAGGTGTGCATCCTCCTGAAGGGTCCCGGACTGCGAGAGGGTGAAGGCCAGGCTGAGGGACCTCCCCCCTGCACTAGTGCAAAAATTTTCATGCACCGGGCCTCTAGTATGGTAAATAATTGTCCTTTTCCTGGTTTCCAGGAAGCTAGACAGTAGAAAGGAGAAGATAAAAATGGGGAGAATGGATTTAAGAGCCAGCCCTAGCACACAGGGCAGATCCCACAATGGTCCATAGGAAAGAGATGCTAGAGGAAGGTGACCGAGCATATAAGACTCAAGAAAGGCCGTCCTGGCACTTAAAGAGTTAGTAGCTTAAGAAATGATGGTCCTTCCCACCCATCCCAGACTCACCAGATGAGGATAGTAAAATCCCGAGCTATCTCAATGAATCAGATCTTCGCAAACTAATATTTTGAGTCACCTGAGAGTATTAACAGAGATTTACAGAGTAGGGATGCTACGGGGATTTGAATACTAAATATAATCGTAGTCCTTAATGCAACATAAACCCAATCCTGACAGAACTGTTTTAGAACATTTTGAAAGATGCTAAGTAGACACTGGGAGGTAAAGACATGAGATTCCCTCATTCCTAGTTCACATTTCTAGATGTTTCCAGTTTTAACGGACTTTAAGCAAATTTGTTTGAACAAATTACTGTATGACAACCCAAAGCCATAAAATAGATGCTGGAACAATCTCCTGGATCCAGTCATTAAGTGGAAGGGGTTTCTGAGAAATGCCTGGCGGCGTTAGGGAAAAAGTACAATGTACCCATTCAAGCCACTACTCTGACATTCCTGGCATTTTAGACCCTTAAGGAAATCTTCTTATATCAAGAAAATAACCAGAACCCGGCCCCCCAGCCCCCATAAAGTGGTTCAAAGTAGCATGACAAAAATTATACAAATTACCTAAATTATCTATGTATTACCAGAGGCCCGATACACGAAATTCGTGCAAGAGTAGGCCTTCCTTCCCCCGGCTGCCGGCACCGGCTTCCCTCCAGCGCCCGGGACCCTGGCTTCCCTCGCACCTCTTGCTTCGTCCAGAAGGTCATCCGAAAGAATGTCCAGAAGGACGTCCAGTCTAATTAGCATATTATGCTTTAATTATTATAGATTATAGATAAGTATCTAACAGATTTTGATTAACTTTAGATGATTCTTAATGATGCTTCATAAAATTTTTACTTTCTGAAATTAAAAGATTATGATCGACTTTCTAAGAAACACGTTTGCTGACTGTGCAACATTTAACACCAGCCTTGCAGGTAACGGGGTGAGAACACCCAGCTTTGCTCCTGGGCACTGTGCTGCTCTTGCTACGAAAGGAGCCGAATGGGCAGAGGAAAAGGTCAGATTTCCGTATTAGCTCTGTGGACCAAGACTTCCATTCTGTTTGTATTTTCAATGTAGTTTGGTTTTATGTTTTTATTTAAAGGCTTTAAAAAATGTTGAACAGCCATTATTTTTCCAAGAAGGATAACTGTATTGAAACTCAAAATGAGAAAGTTAAAAAGCCAAATGGCTTTTTTTTTTTTTTTTGAGATGAGCTGGATTATGGGAAGACAAAGATTTATTTTTACTATCACCGCCAGGAGAAAGGCTTTTCTATTTGGAAATCTAGGAGGCTTAAAGATGATACTTTATTTGTACAATTTCAAGATAATAAAAGAGTTCCAGCTTTAAAATTTTCACAGTACTAGAGATAATATTTTGGTAGAAAATTTAAACAGTTCATTGCAATATGCAGCACTTATGCAAAAGCATCTGCATTTATAACCTGCTTTCTTAAGAAAAAATTAAAAGATGGGAAAAGAATATACTTTTCATAATAAAGAGGTCATTATGCAAAACAACTTGCAAGCTATTGAAATATGATTTTTCTATAAAGTTTCATAACATCTCATTTTTATGTGCCACGTCCTGCACTAATCGTGTGCCAAGGGTAACATTATCCTCACTTTACAGGCAGCAAAACGGCTTCAGGGAAGTTATCTGATTTCAACTTGCCCAGGGTCCCCATTCCAGTGAGGGCAGAACAGCGCTCTTAAATATTGTGTTATTTCATGGAATCACTTGAATACATTCATTAGAACTGTCACTTGACAAAACACACACCCACAATTTATTTCCCATTATATTATTTCCTAAGACATTGCGTTCCTAAGTTTATTACCTAAATGTTAATTATTCTTTTTTGCTGATGGAATGGCAGTCCCATGTTTCATTACCATCAGCCCAATGTGCACACATAGGATGCTCTTCTTTTCCATGGCAACGAAAAAATAAATAATGATTAACCCACAGGCGTTCTAGCACATCTAATGATTTGCCTGAAAACTCAGCCTCAGATTTTATGACATTAGATCTGAGGG
>NW_006300210.1:1173929-1181646 GCF_000327345.1 Myotis davidii | reverse complement strand
CTGAGAAGCCAATGAGTGCCCCACAGCAGGTCTGACCCTAAACAGCCAGGTTTGTAAAGTCCCCACTTAACTCCCTGGGAGAAAAACCTCCCCCAGGCAGCAGAGCTAGAATGCGTGGCAGTCTGCAGCTGGACAAATCAGTGTTAATCCATGTGGCCATAGGGTTTGTCTGTAATCTTCCACCCCAAGTGTCCCTTACGTTGCAAAGGACACTGCTAATCACTTTATATTTTAAACTAGAGGCCCAGTGCACGACATTTATGCATTGGAAGGAGAGGGGGAGTCCCTCAGCCTGGCCTGTATCCTCTTGCAGGGCAGTCAGATATCCCCCAAGGGGTCCTTAGTGCTGCTGTGAGCCGGCTTCTGGCTGAGCAGTGCTCCCCCTGTGGGAGCGCACTGACCACCAGGGGGCAGCTCCTGTGTTGTGTGTCTGCCCCCTAGTGGTCAGGGTGCATCATAGCAACCGGTCGTTCTGCTGTTCGATTGATTTGCATATTAGGGTTTTATTATATAGGATATTAGACGTGGTTGATTATAACCAAATTTAAACTGGTATACACTTTTTTCTTTTTAAAGAAGCCCCTAATTAAAACTCAGAGACGGACTTCTCCAATATTTATGGAGTACTTACTATGTGCTTGGCAATTTGCTGAGCATTGAGAGAATGGTAAACCAAACGGACAGACACAGGGTCCCTGCTTTCAGTGAAACTGAGTATTCCTGGGAGACTCCCATCTCTGTCTCCTCCAGGAGAAAAAGGTAATGCAGACACCTGTGAGGTGGTTATGACTTTTGAGTTACCTTCTTGGAAACTTCAAAATAAAAATAAAGGCCACTGTCTTAACAACACATGATGCGGTACATGGAATATTTTTGGCATTTCACTTTTTCCCCGAGATTACTCTTTACCTGATACTCAGAACACTTAAAGAACATGTCTACCCAAGAGTTGAAGCAAAAGGATGAAACGGCTGAAAACAGAAGAAGCGAGGTTACCATGTTCTGCAAAGGTGAGAGCCTACGGCCAGCCAACAGGAATCACGTGTCACGTCAGGCGTGGCTCGTCATGTCTCTGCCTCCGCATCACAGGGCCCGCCCCTGACTTCCTTCAGGTGTCAGAAACACCGGGTCCCGAGTATGACCCATGGTGCTGACCAAGGCCCAACCATCTCCAGGTCCATGGGAACGCTCCCACTGAGGTTTTCAGAAAGCCCAGCTCTGGAACCACCTGCACGGTTCCTTCTCCAGGGACCGCGTGGGACAGGGGTCCCTGAACTTCCCTCAAGCCACATCTGGGCACTGGTGCCCTCATGTCTTCTTTCCGCGCTCCCATCCTGGTTCTTGGCCTGCGCCCCATGCCTCCCCGCCCTTCTAAACGCGATAAAGTTTAGGGTACAATTGCTCACACACATCTTACCTCTTTTAAGAGGCTGATGAAGTTGCCCTCTCACTTATGAGGGCAAATTCTCAAACCGGGCCCAGCTCTCCACTCCTGACCTCAGCCGGCCTTTCCAGTTTCAGCTCCCTGTGTCATTTCTTTCCAGGGGCCTTATAAATACTGTGCAGCCATTAAAAAAGGAACTAGGTAGCTTCACACATACTGTTACACAACAATTGCTAAGATATACAGGGTGTCCCAAAAACATGCATACACACCTTAACAGCAGATAACACGTAATTTTCACTCCTTTTCAGGTCTAACTGATTTGAAATAATGGGTGAAGCCAGACTAAGCTCTGAACAAAGAAAATTTATCCATTAGACTTTTTTATGGGGATACATACAAGATAAAAGTTTATGGTACAAAACTGGCAACAGGTGACCAACGGAGGGCACAGAAACATCAGACAGAATGATTCTTGATGTTTGCGATTCCATTGCTTTGCTTAATCAGCAGTGCCAGTTTGAAAACAGGTGTTGACAAATTATTTTTGCAGTCTTTTAAATTTTGAAAATGAACTATATGCTAATAAACACTAACTTTATAATCATTCAAAGTATATATACATTTTTTGGGGACACTCACCCAAAAATATGAAAAGCAAAGTAGAAAGCAGTATGAACAGTACACTGTAAAAAGGCAGTGCAGATACCCATTAATAGACGAGGTGTGCACAGGCATACACATAAGGCAGAATACCTCTGCACAAACACACAGGAAATTGGAACTAGTGGCTGTCCCCAGGGAGGACTGGGTACAAGTCTGGAAGATACACTGTCATCTGTCCTTTTCCCTCTTTTTATAACTTGAACTAGAGGCCCGATGCATGAAAATTCATGCAAGAGTGGGCTTTCCTCCCCCGCTCCCCCTCACCCCTTACTGGCACTGGCTTCCCTCCGGCACCCGGGACCTGGGCTACTTCCCTCCTCCTCCAGCCATCTGCAGGCACCCAGGACCAGGCTGGCTCCCCTCGTGCCCCGGCTTCCTCAGGAAGGACGTCCGGAAGACATCTGGTCTAATTAGCATATTACTCTTTTATTATTATAGAAGATTATGTGCCTATATTTCTTCAAACAAGAACACTTAAAAATTACAATCCTGTAATCAAGTTCAATGTTCTTCCTTCATGCCCCACATATGAACTTAGTTGCAATAACTTTCTGCTTCAAGTATTCCCTCCTTACTGAATGACTCACCTCTAGATAACTAAATGCCACTTACTTTATCCTTCCCTAAACTTCACAATATTTTCATAGCAAACCACCTATCTTATTTACATACCTATTTTGTATTGTCACGTGTATGCATTTTATTCCCCTTATTATTTATAAGCTTTTGGAAGGCTGGGCTGTCTTAGTCATAAATTTTCACAACATAGTAACTTGGATAAATAAACCAAAATGAACACACATTCGGGGTGGAGACTGGATTTGCTGTAAGCTCTCAGGGGCGGTGTCCCCATGTTTTGTTTAGTGGTGTGCTCCCAGTGCCTAGCAGGGGGCCAAGTGCATGATAAAATATGAAGGAAAGTCTTCTAACACCAGGCTGGCTTTTTTTTTTTTTTTTTTTTGGTTTGTGTTTTTAAGATTAAAGCTTGGTTCACAAAAAGTACTTCTCCAATAATTAAAGGCATAAGCAATTTTCACGGTTGCAAAAACACATATTATTCCTCAGGCAACAGGTTTGCTCAAAGGCTCGGTAGCTTAGTTGGTTAGAATGTCGTCTTGATGAGCCAAGATTGTGCGTTCTATCCCTGGTCAGGGCACATACAAGCATCAACCAATTAATGCATCAATAAGCAGAACAACCAATAGATGCTTTCTCTCTCTCCCTCTCTCTCTCTCTCTCTCCAATCAATAAAAACACTTTTAAAAGTTTGCTCAAAGATTTCACAAGAAAGGGAAAGACATCACAAGGATTGTTTTGAGAATAAATAAGGAAGCGATAATTATTCCAATGTAAAAATCAGAAGTCAACTCTTTCTGTCACAGTTTCTGTTCTATACCTGAATTCTAAGCATTTTCCTCTTCACCATCCTTCTCTGTCCTTGGCCTCACAGCTTCACCAACACCTCGGATTTTAAGGTTTTCTCTGCTCTGCTCTGTGTGACATGATGACTATTTCAAGCACTTGTATAACCACCTCTCCTGTTCTGTCTTCCACCTTAAGTTACGAATTGTCACCTTTACTATAAAATACTTACAGGTCATTTGACCTACATATTTCTTTGTCAACGTCTACTTTACACTGTGCACCTAACAAATCTTTCTTCCTTCCTCAAATACACATTCAGGGGATCACAGCCATGAAAAAAGACCTCCATAAAATTTATATTACAGCCCAGAAGATACAACATTAAAAAACCAAACTTTCCTATTAGCAATGGTTATTTTGTGTTGTTCAATAGTGCTCACACTTTTTTTTAAAAAGCAAAATACAGTAGTGGGCAAAAGTAGGTTTATAGTTGTGAGTTCATGAAACACAGCTAATAAAGCTATTGTAATAATAGTAACTTGCATGCCTTTTTCTATATGAACAACTGTAAACCTACTTCTGCCCATCCCTGTATAAATAGTATCGCCAGAAGCTAAAGCAGATTATATCAACAATATACAGATAGATATGAACCAGCTGCAATCACTTGGTACCCTCCTCCCATGATGCTTTTGTGAAGCAGCTTTCTGGTCTCACATTAAGCAATTCCTGCAGCTGTCAGACATGAAGCTGCAATCTATTTACATCAACGTGGTTCAAACAGTGCACATTACATTACAGCAGAACTGTAGTAATAAGGTATCATTTAACCTCAGGAAGATAAAATATTTTCACAGATATACAAAAAGCCTAAACAACTATCCAATCAGTAGCTATGACTTGCAATGAGCACCAGGGGGCAGATGCTCAACACAGGCAGCTGCGGTTCTCGGTTCTCGGGTGATGCACCTGGAACCAGAGAGGAGGGAGCCCAATTCCGGGGTGTGTCACCCGAGAAGCACCCTCTCGCAATCCGAGACCCCTCGGGGGATGTCAGAGAGCTGGTTTCAGCTCCATCCCCACAGGCCAGGCTGAGGGACCCCACCAGTGCATGAATCTGTGCGCCGGGCCTCTAGTCTGAATATAAAATACTACAAGATGACTATGTTGTTCAAGAATTTTTTAAAAATAGGATTGTACTTACATCAAGAGAGCCTTCATTTATAACAATCATTCCCATGTTCTTCCTCAGAAGTTTGCAGGAGTGTCCTATGTCCAAACATAAAGTGAATTAATTGATGTAATACATTCCTCTCGAGAGATGTTATGGCAGCCTGAGCTAACAACCTGTTTCCAAAAAAATGAATGCACACTGGCAACCTTCTTATTCCCATCTCAGAAATAACCTCTGGTCAAATACACAAGCATCAATACACAACCTGTCACAATCCCAATTTCTAGACTTTCACAGGTAACTGCGGAAATGTTATCTACACGTGCCAACTGTGGATAAAAAATGGGGGTAGGCAATGATACAAAGGGGAGAAGGGGTATTATGTTGTTACAAGAGCTACGATGTATAACCACTGTAATTTTAAAGAGGCACTGGGGCCATAAGTTGATAGATAAGCCCAATAATATAAATACGGACTTCTTAAAGTATCAAATCTTTCAAGTCTTGAAATATCTCTAATTTGTCTTCTATAATGTATCAAGCTGTTTAAAAGCATCACATTGAAAGTCTGAACGAGGTGAGTTACCAATGTTAATGGCAGTTTCTTGCTTGTCCCCTGTGAGGATCCAGATTTTGATGTCTGCTTTCATGAGCATTTCTATGGTTTCAGGCACTTGATCTTGTAATTTATCCTCAATGGCTGTAGCTCCAAGTAGCTGAAGATTCTGGGAAAATAAGTGGTAAACATTTTAAGAAAACCAGTTTAGATCCTCTAAGAACAAACCACTGAAGTGTGCATATGCTTTTAAAAACAAGATTAATGGTAATTCATGGACTCTGGTGTAAATTCCAACTCGCCCGTTGAGTTCTCTCTCTTAAGGATCCCTAATTTTCACCCAGTGCTTTTGGTATGAGACTGAGGCTACCCCGTCCTACCTTACTTCTCTCTAAGCTAAGAAACAGATTCTGAAAATAATAGCAACAACAAACACACTATAGAAGGGGCGAATCAAGTCAGTTAAAAAAAAAAAAAAAGCAGGCAGCTACTAAAAACACATCCCTCTAAAAGCAATGGGGGATAGAAAGGGGACATCTGTAATATTTTCAACAATAAGATAGACTTTAAAAAATCCAAAAAAACCCAACCCAAATCCAAATGTTATTAAGTATTGCTGTACTCTAGACCATTTTCTTTTCAATATATTCCAAATAACTTCTACAACTATTAGAAGCACTTGATGCATGACTTCTTAGTATACAAAATATAAGACAGGAAAGTAAATTTCCTCTTTTAAGGAGACAGTATTATTTTGGTATCTTTAATGGAAAACAGATTTGAAATCTATCATATCCTAATGAATAATTATCATCAAGAAGTTTAACAGTGAAAAGGAAGGGCAGTTTAGCATCAACTACGCCAACATCACAATGGCTGTATTTCAATGTTTAGACAATGATTCTATCAATTCTTTTGTGTACTTTTAGGGTATCTGAACCTAAGCCATTCTGGCCTACATCCCAGGGATGATCAGGATATAGCTGAGTTTCCAATGCCACATATTCTATGGAGACGTGATCAGATTTTAAGATGATCACAGGGACAGTTCAGGAACGCAAGCTCTCAAATTTTTCTAAACCAAAAAATCATTTTTTTTTTGTAATATGTTTCACCAGTAGATACGTAGATAATGTGAGAGCCAAGGTGTGAATACATTCATTAGAAAGATATAAACAAGTATATTTGTCTATTTTCTCGCTCTACTCTAAGGGCATAGATAAATGAGCTCAGGAAGTACACCGGTATTCATCTAATAAAAATAAAATGGACTGAGGAAATGACATTGAAAACATATTTGAAAGAAGAGAAGCAGCTGTGTTGCAGTTAAAAAGAAAGCGATTTTCAAATCAGGCAAAAATAATATAAAGGACCAAGGGGGTTGGACCAGCAACGTATATGCTGATTAAAGTTACAAGTTAACCGTGAGGTGTGTTGGTGGCTGCAACAGGAATTTCTAAAAGGTAATGAAATAGTCTGAATATTCACGAAACTGCACTGGGTTCCCTTCGATGCCTATAAAGGAAATACTATGTTCCAACGCCTGTTAATTTCCCCCTTTATCCCACTAGCTCCTCAAGAACAGCACTTACTGCTTTTAGTGAAAGTCTCTCCATCTCCTCTCCTTTGGCCCTGGTGTCCCTGATGGTGAGATTAGGATCTTGAGTGATAGGCTGCTCTGGCTCTGGAAATTCACAGCTTTAACCCCACAATGATCATCAGAAAAAAGACGCGAACTTTGTGTGCTTTTCCTGATCATAACACCGGAGTGTTTAGGCCGTAATCAATTTCATCCCAAACATGTATTACCTTACACAGATGGCCACTAATGGGCACTATGGGAATTACATGTTCAGCAAGTGTTGAAACGTGATAAAATTCCCATGGCATTTATGGAATTAAAAAAAACACCCAAACACTAATTTTACTTTCAAAATGTCACTCCGCCAAAAGTTATTAAAGTTTCAGGTTGATGACTCCTTGACATAATATAGACTTAGTTATCACGGAAAAATCATGAAATAATATTTATTCACCTAGTAAAGTCCTCAATAATCTTATTTTCTCTTTCATATGTTCGTAATATATGCAGAGTTCTTAAAAAAAAAGGGCAAATAAATGTAAAATAGCTACCCTAATGAGTATAAAAACCTTCACAAGAGTACTTAAAAACTGTATGGTAAAATGTATTAAGATGGGTTTAGATCAGTGATGGCGAACCTATGACATGCGTGTCAGGTGACACGCGAACTCATTTTTTTGGTTGATTTTTCTTTGTTAAATGGCATTTAAATATATAAAATAAATATCAAAAATATAAGTCTTTGTTTTACTGTGGTTGCAAATATCAAAAAATTTCTATATGTGACACAGCTCCAGAGTTAAGTTAAAATTTTTCAAAATGCTGACACGCCGAGCTCAAAAGGTTCGCCATCACTGCCCTAGGAGCTGTATCAATAAACATATTGCTATGAGGGATGTCTGAGATTTTGGTGTCTATGGTTCTTCTAGAATTTTTACAGTTTCATGACTTACATTTAAATCTTTTATTCATTTTTTAAAAAATATATAT
>NW_006300210.1:1151106-1173374 GCF_000327345.1 Myotis davidii | reverse complement strand
AAAATCGCATAACAGCCGAGCATACACCCAGCAGCGCTGCTGATGCCTGAACGGTATGTGGAATGAAGTGGGCGGGCATCGGGAGGCCACTATGGCACGGGGCAAGCACTATGGGCAGTCTATCTGAAGTGTACCTGGCGTATAAGACGACCCCCTACTTGGAGGCATATTTTTCAGGGCCAAAAAATCGTCTTATACGCCGGCAAATACGGTATGTTTTTTCCCCAACACATGGATATTTTGTTAAATAACAGAACCTCAAAATGACCTATTTCCATATTAGCAAATATTGTAGCACTTTTTGGTTTTTAAAAAGTTTGTGATATAAGCTAAATGAGAAAAAGTGTAATAATGAAACTCATATCAACTTGGGCTTCAGGCTGCAACATGGACAACGTGGCAGAAGTCTCTTTAAAGACAAATGAAAGAATAATATCAATAAGCAAAGTTTTACCACTGGAATAAAACACTAGTAATATTTGGTAATCTTTTTTCCACCATGAAGTGAGATTGTGACTAGAAATACAACAAAATTATTTCCTTCCTGGAGGAAGTGTACCATACACTGAGGGCTTCACATTTATTAATCCAGTTAATACCTTCGGGAAGCTTGAGTACATTATCTAAGGTCAAACGGAGGCACAGCCGAGCTATGATGGTAAAAACAAAATCCCCAGAACCAATACCCGGCCAAAGGCAGGGCTGGGAAGTGAAACTGAGATTAAATGCAAGTCAGAATTTCATTCAAATCATGCGGCGTTTAGACACGTCCCTGCTCTTCAGTCTTTAGTACTTTCTTGCTACAAATGGGTTTCAGCCTCAGTCCTGAGCCACACCTGCCAGGGGGACCTATTTCCCCGATTCCACCTGCAGGCTCAGAGTCACCTTTTGGGACTGGCTCCATCCAAGCACGCCCGCGCGTCCGCATTCATTCACTCGCAAATGCACACGCAGGTAGCACAGGGCAATATAGTGGAGTTCCTTCCTTCACGGAATTTGTATTTCAGAGGCATCACTAGAGATTCTTTGCATCCTCATCTGCTCCCCTCCCTGTTTCCTGATTGTATCCCCTTGCCTTTTATTGGTACCCGTTTCTCCTAGACCCCGCATGCCTGGCTGTAGTTAAGTACATGCTATTAGACGGGTGGTTTTCTGAATGACCTGAAGGGCTGATTACACAGACATCGGTGGGCCCTGCCCTCAGACTTTCTCAGTTAGTGGGTCTGAGCTGCGGCCTGTAGGTGTGCAATGGTGGCAATGCTGCTGGCTTGAGAACTGAACTCTGAGAACTGCTCTCTAGAGCAAGTGACCATTCTTTTTTTCCCCTTCCTGTCAAGGGACAAATGGTAAATATTTCAGGGTTGGAGGGCCAGGCTTTCTCTTCTGCAACTACTCAAATTCTGTCATTTAGCATGAACACAGCCAGAGATAATTTGTAAACCAATGGGCAGGGCTGTGTTCCAGTAAAACTTCATTTGCAAAGATAGGCAGTGGGTGGGTTTGGCCCTTGTGGGGTCTGCAGACCCCCTGATGCAGAATGCTATGCTAGAGAGGAGCCCATCTCTGCGCTGGGCTCCATCCTGACTGGTTGCTATGGAGATTCCCTTGGGCAGGCCCTCCCCTTCCATCCTGGCCTGAGATCCTCTGGGCTCAGTTCTCTTTCCTCGCCTGGCAATCCTAAACTACAGACAGAGCCTCCTCCCCTGTAACACAGGATTAGCACCAGAGAGAAACCGCTCCCCCTAAAATAATCACATTGCTGTATGTTACATACTCGCTTCAAAGTAAACACAGAATTGTCTGTGCCTACAAAGGATAAACACAGGAAGGAGTATCTCCTTAGTCTGGGCGGCTCGAAAACCCATCCAACACAAGCTGACCCTTGACCTCAGTCCTAAAGGAAGAGTTGAGTCGGCCAAGCAATCAGGAGAGGTGGGGGAGGGAATTCCAAACAAAGAAATCAGACAGAGGTGTGCAAAAGCCTATTATGTTTGACAAGTTGCCATCTAGTCAATATGGAAACAATAAGTGAAAGTGAGGTGTGGTGGCCATGTAAGTAACACTGCTTTAATGGGGCTGCTCTGAGGTGCAACGGGGTCAGTCATGCCAAACTTTTTCTGAGTAATATGTCAGGAAAAGATGAGGGTGGAGAAGCCGGCAGGGAAGGGAAATGGTAGGGTGTGTGTGTTATGCCCAGGATCCCAAGGCAAAGGGCACCTAGGGCAGAATTCTCGAAGGGGAGGGACAGAATCAGCCGTAGGTTTCAGAAAGTTTGCTGGTGGCCCACTGGGGATGGACTAGGAAGACTGGAGGCCACAAGACCATGTCAGAGGCTACTGAGACCTCTTTAGCTTTAAGATATGGTGACCCTGGAACAGGGAAGTGCTGGTGGCTGTGGGATTCGCAGTCAGTTCAGGGCTCCCCTCTGCTCTGCATTCCACGGGGCATCGTTCACCCTTACGCCTTTTCCTCTCAACATCTTTTAGCACAACCATGAAGTCTAATTTAAAAGGAGAGAACCTCATATCGCTTTCCTTTCAGGTTAACCTGGATGGCAGTACATGAGGACTAAGAGCTTTAAAAGTTTGGAATGGCTCATTGGTCATCGGTTAACTGATTCAAGGCCAAGAAGTAGGTTTTAACTTGTTGCTTTTTGAACCATAGAAATTATATTTGAACTCTCACACAGCTAAGGGTTTTCCAAACAAAGCCAGAATTCACACACCCAGCTGAAAAGAATCAGGATTTGAGAGGCGATTGGGTGTAGCCTGCAAAAACAACACATCCATCTTATCTGAGTTGAGAAGACAGCAATACCAAGGGCGGAAAGTCTACCACAAAGCGTTCCTAGGAGGAAATCTATCAGGCCAGCAGGGAAAAGCATGTGATTGGAGTTCTAAGGAAATCTTAAGTACTTTAAACAAGAAGATTCGAGAGACGAGTTGAGAGAAAATTATGAAGAGCATATTTCCAGCTTCATTTGAAAGGACAGGAGTACATCCCATGACACAGAATACACAGAGGCTAGGCTGCTGTACTAAGTGGATGTATCCTGAACTCGTCAATGCCTCCTGTCCTCCAAGGGCCCACCTAGGGAACACACAGCTACACATTTGGTCAGGTTCTGTGTTCCATATCTACTCTGCTTTACATACATTCTTGCTTTCTTCTACACCCAGCTGGCAAAACAGCATGGAGTTCAGACAGAGCTGGGATTTGAATCCCTACTCTGCCAACCACTGGTATGTGTCCTTCAGCAAGTAACTTAACTTACCTAAAAACTTCTCTGTCAGCAAGGGAAGGCCAGTGACACGAATTTAAGAAAGCTGTTTTGAGGATGAAATTAGATCAGTCCTCTCAAAGATTTGTGTGTGTGTGTGTGTGTGTGTAACAGTATGCTAGGAAAAAATGTTGAGTACTTATTTATGACACTGCTATATTTTTGTATAACATATTTGTGCTGTTATTAATTACATACTGCATCAAAAATGCAAAAACAAATTATAAAAAAAGATGACATCACACATAAGCAGAAACAGAAGTTGAAACAGAAGTTACATTTTCTTGCTCACTCCAGTGGATCGTCTTGTGTATCCAATTCTAGAGGCCCCTGAACTAGACAATCAGGGTAAAGAGCCAAGGACTTGGAGCTTAGTAGAGGCTCAAAAAGTTGCAGGTCTTATTAGCAGACAAGCTGGCAGACTGCAAATGTTCGTAAGCAAACAGGGAAACAGGAAACTAATGGAATGCTAAGCCACTACATCACCAGTACATCATGCAGATTTTCATCTAGTACATGGCACTTTTTAGTACAAATGCAAGTGATATTTGCAGCTACTTAGAAGTGGTACTTTTATCTGAAGAAGTATTCCATTCTAATACAGAAGTTACTGTGGACTTGGCAGTCATAAATGTTCAAGAAAGTCCTGTTTTCCATTAAGTTTTAGATTTCTTTAGGAATCCTCTAAACCACGGGCTGCCACGTGTTGCAAAGGGCACTAAACTGTTGTATTTAGTCACGCTGAGCGTAATGGTTGATCTATCTTCTGCCACATCAAGGCAGTCTTGAAAAAAAAAAATCCCAGAAGTGTTGACCATATTTTGGAGAGGAGTAAAGGAAAGAATGTAAAAAAGATCACGACCTCAATGCCCAATCTCAGTGCCCAGAGCGCTAAGCCCCGCCTGAAAGTATATTTTCAGTATACAAGTGTAGGCCTATCTCCCACCATGAGGGTTTTTCTTTTTCCCCTGCTGTGCCCCAGGGCCCAGAATGGAACCTGACATGCATTTGGCCATTTGTTGAATCTTTCTTACTATATGCTTCTCACATTCACATATAGCATAACGTGAGGGACAGGTTTTTTAAATGATCGAGTCTAAATTTCTATAGAATGCATTCTTGAAAATTATTAGCTCCTTTTCAAATACATCTCTTCATTTTGAATGTTTTTTAAAAAGTATATTTGTATTGATTTCAGAGAGAAAGAGGAAGGGACAAGGGAGGGAGAGAGAGATACATCAATCAGTTGCCTTCCATATGTGCCCCAATCAGGGAGTGGACCCACAACCCAAGTATATGCCCTGACCAGGAATAGAACCTGCAACCATTTGGTGCACAGGGTGATGCTCAACCAACTGAGTGAGCCACACCAGCCAGGCTAACATATCCCTAAATTAACCCTTAGTGACAACACATTGATACCAACATCCTTGACGTACAGAAAGCATGAACTACATTAGTAACAGGAATCAGGCTTCCATTAAGCAAGCACCTACTAAATAAATGTAGCTTCTGAATAAATCATTTACCTGAATCATTCATTTATCTGTCTAATATTTATTGAGTGATTAACAGAGGCCAGAGAAGCAGGCATTAACGATACAGAAATGAATACCATAAAGACAGCCCCTCCCTCATGAAGCTTCATTCTAGTGGAGGACACACATTAACCATAAATTAAAAAAATGTGTGTAAAACACAATATTGCTATCTGATTCAAAGGACAGCTAGATGATGCCAAAAATACAGCCTTCTGATTACAGGCAGACCATGGAGACATTGCAGGTGAGGGTGCAGACCACCACGATAAAGTGAATGTTCCAATACAGCGAGCCACATGATTTTGTTGGTTTCCTAGTGCATATAAAAGTTATGTTCACACTGTATTGCAGTCTATTAAGTGTGCAATAAAGCATTATGTCCAAAAAGACAATGTACATACCTTAATGAAAAAGTACTTTATTGTTAAAAATTGCTAATCATCGTCTGAGCCTTCGGTGGAACGTAGTATTTTTGCTGGTGGAGGGACTTGCCTCAGTGTTGAAGGCTGCTGACTGATCAGGGTGGTGGTTCCTGGAGGTTGAGGTGGCTGTGGCCATTTCTTAAAATGAGAAAACGAGGAAGTCTGCTGAATAGATTCAACCTTCCTCTCACTTGAAGACGTAAGGGCCACTCTAGGGTTATTGATTGGCCTAATTTTAATATTGTTGTGTCTCAGGCAAAAGGGAGGCCAAAGGACAGAGAGAGAGAGATGGGGACAGTTGGTCAGGGGAGCAGTCAGAACACAGCAGAAAAGGAAAGAACTTTATCCGAGGAAATACTGCTTCAGTCACTGCCCAATCTAGGCAGGTCTAGTATCTCATTCTCTGCTCTGTCGTGCTCAAGACAAATAATTTGCTTAATCACTTGAGAAGTGATTAATTTGTAATTTATGCAATGCTAAAGATATAATCGAATTTGTCTATTGAAGCAAATAAATATAACAAAATTTTCAAAGACTATATTTACCACGAAGGCATACCTTCGCATTTCAACCAATGGTTTAATTATGGTATCTTCCCTGATAAGGAAGATCACTGTCCTCTGTACCATTAATTTTCAAAGGAACCCAGCAGTACAAGTATGAGGGGGGAAAATCTACATGTCTTAGAAATATGTTGGAATAAAGGTAAAACGGCAGATCAAAGAAGGTGAGAAATTACAGAGAAGCCACTGGTATTGAAGCAAAAAGCTTCATAATTACTCGGTTACTTATTTGATATTATTCTTGACCCCAAACAAGTAAATAATGCTTAATTTAATTTCAAAAAAAAAATCTGAGTTTTAAAAATATGGACCAACACGATAGCGGTTTCATAATCTAAAGTTACAAGTCCAAATACATTAATTATCTTTCAAAAGAATAAGGTTAAAGAAGGAAAACAGCTCAAGTGTGCTGTGGGGAAGCATGAGACAACTGTAAATTCTCTCAAGCTGTGACTGAGAGAGACAAAGAGGTGTTACCGTCCACACACCCAGGGGGATGCGACAATTCTTCTAAAATGGGGCCAGGACGCCTCAAGTACCTGATGCGACACTAATAACCTGTTTTGCATTTTAACGATATTCTTGTTCTTGAATAATTTTGCCTTCCTAGTAATACAGGTCACCTCTTGGCCTGTATTTAGTAACAGAAACAAGATGGTTCGGTACCATCTTGAAATAATGTACAGCATGAGGATTCTTTTTTAAATTCGGAAAAGTCTACCATCGAAATGTGCCCAGATTGTCCCACCTTGTAGCAGAGATGAAGTTTTATAGATGAATGTAAAATCCTACGTCTTCTCATCTCACAGTGACCGTCAATAGGGATAACAATATCTGAGGACCCCCACCCCCCTCAAGTCCTCTTTCCTCAGTGCATTCTAGTGCTTGCAAGTGACAAAGCACTGAACCAAGGGGCAAATGTCAGTATCTTCTCGGATGTTTTTGGCCTATTTGCATTTTTCCCAGCTATGCTAAAAGTTATAGATCCCAAGGCTGTGATTTTAAAAACTGAATTACTTGTTTGAACAAACATCGAAGGGATAAGACAGACAGCAGGGTTTAAAAATGCAACCTTAGTCACATTACAAACTTTTCACTTCTTTTGTTACATGTGAAAAATATTCCTGTTTTCAGGAAAAGCTCTACAAATCTTTCAAATTTTGAATGTCTTTATGATGACATTCCATGAACAAGTCAATGGCACTCTGCATTATTCATTCAAATAGGCTCAGAAACACCCCGTATTTCTGACTTTTGCTGAAAGGTGAGGGAAGATGGCCATAGTCATTTTGAGAAGCACATGTTCTACACACTTCCCACACGGACGGGATAGTATTAGGGTTGTAAGCTCTGCTCAGTGGAGCCCCAGGGTTGTGCTCATGACCATGATGAGGGGAAGGTGGAGGCGGAAGGGAGAAAAGGTGGGCTTCTCTGAGCCTCTCCGCTCGTTAAGCAGAGCAGCCTTACTTTTAGCTGTTACATACTAGGTGTACTGGTTAATAATGGGGGATTTTGTAATCAAAGAAAACACGGTAATTTCAAGAGAAACATCAAAAGTGCTTTATTCAAAGTAATGTCCATCACTAGCTACACATTTCCCCATCTTTCAGGTAATCTGTGGATACCGTCCCAACAGAACTTTTCTTGTTTTGAGGAAAACATTCAGAGACCCAGTTTTCCACTTCTTCGTAGGTGATTATTTGTTGTCGGTAGCAATCAGTATTAACGGTTTCACCTGGTTTTAGAAGCGCATAATACACCACACCTTCCTGATCCCACTAAACGCAGAGCATTATCTTCTTTCCAAAGCGATTTGGCCTTGCAGTCCATGTTGATGGTTGACCTGGATAAACCCATGATTTTGTGCATTTGGGATTCTCAAAATAAATCCACTTTTCATCGCCAGTAAAAATTCGATGCAAAAAAGACTTTATTTTGTGCCGTTGAAGCCACATTTTACTGATGACTTTTCGGTTTTCCATTTGTCTTTCGTTCGGTTGATGTGGCACCATTTCCCTATCCATTGCTTGTAAACGATCAGACACCCTTAGGAAGCTGCTCAGAGGGCCATGCTGCGTATTGCTGATTTGCTTGTGCATCCCTGGTAACTGACATCTATTAACCACCTGATCTGAATAAGTGGATGAAACGATGGTTTCAGGGGTAGGGATGAACTAGGAAACCAGTCCTAATTTGAAACAAGCTGGCTGAACCAGGCAACCTTAAGCTTTCTGGGTCTTAGATTTTTCTGTAAAACTTAGAGACCAGAGCTTATCACGAACTAAAGAGGAATTAGCTATAAATTACCTTTCCCATTTATTTTAGGTAAGAGGCGGTGGTCAGGGAGGCTTCTGTATTTGTAAACTAAAAATACACACACGGTATGGATTTCCCCAGGCAACTTAAATTTCAATGTGACTCACCATCGCCATCTGCTGGTAAAAGGTGAAACATCTATTTCATTTAAAGATGGAAATCACAAGGCTTCTAAAAACACACACGTACACTCACAAACACACACACACCACACCACCATGACCACTGTTTAACCTATAAAATATAATCTAGAAATTATAGGACATCCAGATTAAAGATTCAATTCCAGAATTTTCTACAGTATTTGCACATAGAAACACCATTTATTTATTTATTTATTTATTTATTTATTTTTTAAAAATATATTTTATTGACTTTCTACAGAGAGGAAGGGAGATAGTTAGAAACATCGATGAGAGAGAAACATCGACCAGCCGCCTCCTGCACATCTCCCACTGGGGATGTGCCCGCAACCCAGGCACATGCCCTTGACCGGAATCGAACCCGGGACCCCTCAGCCCGCAGGCCAACGCTCTATCCACCGAGCCAAACCGGTTTCGGCAGAAACACCATTTAATATCTAAAATCCATCTTCAAATATTTTCTTGTCACTTATTGTTTGTTAATGCTATCTCATTAGCATGTGGGAAAAGGCTGGCTACATTATGTTCAGGCTGTGTAGAAAAGGAGACAGGAGAATTTCCAAACAGGGTAAAGCTTTATTTCTTTACTTGTTGAAAAGTAAGAAAAGCAAAAGATTACAAATCAATACCATTAGTGCTTTAAGACATGTGGCTTTGGTTGACGAGATTGAAAGAGATTATGGTCATGGCCTCACCAATAAAATATTATTTTATTTCACCACATAATACCCCAAGGCATAATCATATATGAGCGTCTTAAGAAAAAAAAGAGAGAGAAATTCAATAAGTTGATTGGTAACAAGCCTCCTGCTATGTATTTGTTTCTCCCTTGTTCAAATTCAAGGGAGAAACAAATAAAGTGATCGTTATCCACCGAGGAAACAGGAGGATGAGATCTAGAGTCACAGACAGCAACTGTTTCCAACAGAGAAACCGCCTGCAGTTGGAGCATGACCGTTCCCAGAGGGGAGGGCACGCGGGGAGTGGGACGGGGAAATGCTGGCTTTTACTCACCTGAAAGCGAGATCCAATAAGCTGTAACCAACAGGAAACTTGCTTCTACGCAGTACACACGAGTACAGTTGAAGGAATAATGTACTCAGGAAGTTAGGAAGTTACTTAATGTAAAGTTAAAGGCTAGAATGAAGATGCTTGTGTGACTAAGAGCATGAACTCTGGAGCCAGAGTGAGAATTCTGTCCTCTTATGCGCTGTGTAATCTCAGCCTAATTACTTAACCTCTCTGTTGCCTTGATTCCTTCATCTGTAAAGTTGGGATAATTAATGGTACCTACCTCAAAGTGGTATAGTGAAGATTAAATAAGTAAATAGATTCAAGTGCTACAAATAGCACCCGGGACATAGTAAGTACTATGTAAAAATGTTTGTTGATATTAATTAAGGAAGCAAGATTTCTTGCTATTTAAACAGCATCAATTATAGTGTATCCATCACTTTTGGGCTGAATAGCCTTGGTTGGCTGGATAGAAAAATGAGGTATTTTTAGTTGTGACAGAAATGATGGATGCATAAAAATGAACAGTGGCTGACACATTCTTTATTATTAGCTACTAATAATTTATTATTATTACTATCTGCTATTCTGAATTACATATTATACATGCTCATTAACTACATGTACACATGCTGTATATGTCACTTGCATGCATATGTGCACGTCCGTGTGCGTGGAGTGTGGCATACGTACCTTGGGTGATGCAGAAGCAATGGAATACATACTCGGCAAGGCAAGGAGTACTGCTAGACTAAACTACCTTTCAGTTTTAGCTCCACAACTGTGTCATGAGTAAAGATCCATAAAGTCATTCCAGAGACTTTTCAGCAAAAACCTTAACTGGTATTAAAATCTGTCAGTGCTTAGACTAGAGGAGATTCAACAGTAAGTGGGGTGTCAAAGATACTTTGGTTTTTATTTTATTAGCCCCCCGAGTGAAGACGGAAGTTTCCTGGAAACCACACGTTCTATATGAACAGAACAGCCGTCCACGCACCTTTTCGATTAACTCGTAGCTCTCCTCGAGCTTGAGCGGCCGGTTCTGCACAGCGGTGGACGCACGCTCGTGGACTGCACGCCACTCCTGAAAGTCACTCTCTGAAATCTCAGCCACAGCGAAGCACAAAGTTCTCAACCCTGAAAAAGGGAGCATGCACCTCAACACCAAACAAAATTTTATTCAGGAGTCTGACCTTCCATTTTTATTTAATAACGTCTAATTTAGGAAACATTGATTTAATTGCAACATGTTGGAGTCCAATTCAAGAATGACAAACCTTAGCATAATGTGTATTAATATTTCCCTAGCCTTTAAAATTGGCACCCTGATTTTAATTCCAAGCTCCTTCAATCCATCCTCCATGGCCAGAGTGACTTTCTTAAAACCTAATTTTACCAGGTTATGCCTTTGCTTGAAATCTTTCATTCGTTCCCCAGAAAGAACTCCAAATCCTAAAGTCGGCTCATTCACCCTATAGCAATTGTTTTCAACCCATTCTCTGCCATTCACTTCCTACACACCAGGGTCTCTGCACATGCTGGTCACTTTTTCTGCATCGCACCTTTTCCAGTTCTCTTCCACTTCCACTGTCTGTTTTGCATCTACTTTAAGACTCAATTCTTAAAATCACCTCTTTAAAGCATCCTCCTCTCACCCAGACCTCTGCCTCACCCCAAAGCCTGGTCAGAAATCCCCAAACACTGCTATGGTGTGAATGACAATGTTTCATTATTATTATTATTATTATTATTATTTTATCCTATATTAGCTTAGTGCTCCTGGACAGCAGGGACCTTCTGTATCTATAACTCCAGTTCTGAGTACAGTGGCGAGCTCATCATACTGGCTTCCTAGATGCTTATGAAGTGAGGAAGAGAGACCCCAATGAGGTCCACTGGGAGAGCCACCTTCCTCTCGCTGGGACAGGGATGTATTTATTATTGCTTTTTACCACTATAAATTTGTAGTTATAAAGAATCTTAAAAACAAAACAAAACACAGGAGCAGTGACAAAAAACCATCAGAAATACCCTGTGGAAAACAGTCGAAGCTGATGTTTGAGGGGACCTGTTCCCAGGGCTCAGTGTCTTTCAATTTCTTAACTCACTTGGAGGCTACCTTCAGCCAGAAAAATGTCCCTGGGTTGAAACAAGGAAGAGGCAAAACGCCTGTCAGCCACGACAAATGCAGTTCACCAGGCTCCCGAAAAGACAAGGCCCTCGCTCAGGTTCACTGACCTCTCAGAAGACTGGGTGCTAGTGATCTCAGGTGAAATAAATCATGGCCGGGGAACATGTCAGAAACAAGAAACAAAGAACACAGGACGTCAAGTGCCCGGAGGACTCTGCTGTCTACGGCCCGATCACCGAGAGGAACTGAGATCTCTGGGGCCACATTGGGACATGTTTCTCTCTCTCGGACACTTGGCTGGAGACTTGCTGTGGGGAAGCCGCGGAGTCGAAGTGTGTTCAGACCCGGGTGGAGGTGGAGGCCATGCCCGTTTGAACTGTCTGGGTGCTGGCATGTCTTTAACATCACAGCCAGAGGGGGAAGATGCTCCACGGACTGGGGGCCTGCGCTGCACGCTGGGTATTACCCCTGCCGAGCCCCCGGAGGCCGCGCCTTCAGGGATCTGAACGCTATGGACGTGAGTCTCTCCATGTTCTCGCATTTTTGGAGGAGAATCGGGAGGTTATGTATGTCCTTGCTTTTCAAAGCCAAGTGCTTGGAAACATCCCGATCTTTTCACAGTTTGGATTAAGAGGAAGAAGGATTTGATCCGAGGTCAGGCTTGGTGCCACTGGCACGGGTTCCAGCCCGAGACAACAAGAGTGAACGTTAGATGGGAGGTTAGATGCCGCTCGGGCCACATACTTACGTTAAGTTTAGAGTTAAGACCCTACAGACTTTGTAACACTGAGCCTGACGTCTGTCGACTCTCCCTTCCTTTCATCTACCCTAGATCAGCTCCCCGAGGATATGCACTGTTCGTCCCAGGGATCACACATTTCCGTAGCATGGAGAAGCAGGATTGAGTATGTTTACCACAGATTCTCAGGCCTCACACAGAGGCTGGTGTGCGGCAGGGGCCCAAGAAAACTCTCCAGTGGAAACTGAATTGAGTAACTATTTTAATAGGTTATACAGGTTTATTTATTTCTTCTATTTTTTATTCAGATTAGAATATCCAGTTCTTTGCCTCTCATTTCTTTTCCTTCTGCATTGCTTGAGATACAAAGTCAAGTATTTAAACTATAAATAGTGCCCATTCCCGAAAGTGGACCAATTTATAGGCCCTGTACCTACTACACCAAGGGGGCAAAGTTTCTTAAAATTTTAATAAATACAGGAAAGCAAAATAAAAATAACGGGTGGGAATAGCATATAGTATGATGTAAATAATCAACCTTAATCATTATCTTGCTTCAGGAATCTCTAAGTAAAATAATAACAATGATCCCACACGATATCAGTAGTCTATGACTTTAAAAACACATTTAATCATGCGTTATTACAATAGTACACTCACCTTCTGTAGCAAACTGCTCTAAATGTTTTAGGGTAATTTCTTTGTATTTTGAAGTCTCTGCCAGTCGGTCATAAATGACGGTGTCCTGGAAAACGAACAGAAGGTATAAACTTAAACTAAGTATTCTGAGTTCAATAAAGTTGATGATGGCAATATTATCGGTAGCAAATCCGTATAAAAACAACCAATCACGTTCAGCATTGGTTTTAAAGCATAGAAGATTGCCTCTGAATAACACCATTTCCATAATGACAATAACGAATAAGGTTTTAGCCCAATTTTCATCTTTCTCCTCTGAATAAATGTGTAGTTGCTCCAACATTCAAGATCTCATATTCTATCAACACGTCACCTTCCACATGTTGCAGCCGCCCCCCCCCACCCCCGTCTCTGAAGGTTCTACAGAACACGGCAGTGTTCACAGGTGCACAAGGAAGAATGGTCCAGCCTCAAAAAGTTCAATGCTAAAGAGCCTGCCCTGCTGCAACTTCCCAGGGCCTTTAAAATGCTACTGTGGCCTGACCGGTGTGGCTCAGTGGTTGAGCATCGACCTATGAACCAGGAGGTCAGGACTCGATTCCTGGTCGGGGCACCTGCTGGGTTGCATTGTGGACTCAACCCCCCAGTGGGGGGCATGTGGGAGGCAACCCATCAATGATTCTCTCATCACTGAAGTTTCTGGCTCTCTCTCCTATCCTCTCTGAAATCAATATAAACATATTTTAAAAAATAATAAGATGCTACTGTGTGTGATGCATCTCTAAGGGGACTATGTGGCTGTGCCAAACTCATTCACTCCTAACCTTTCCATGGTAACGGCACCTTTGAGGGGACCATGCTGACAGAGGGATTCTGAGAGACACGGGTCTAAATCCACTGAGAGGGCTGGCGGGCAGAGTAGGGAGAACCGTGGACACACCCAGCGTCGCCACAGAGCTATGTACTTCTGACTGTGTCACTTTAGCTGGAAAACTCCATTTCCTTACCCTGTAAAATTCCTGGATTCTCTTTAAAGCCCCTTTCTGCTTTAACTTCACGGACCACGTATGTTTCTCCAAGTCTTGCCCCTTTGTAAACTGCCTATTGTGCCTTCAGTTACTCTTTGGCCTGGGTTGAACATTTTAAGAATTTTAGTATTTGGCCTTCCTGGTTTTATTAGGCCAGGAAAAAATAAATCATTTACCTGCAATTACTTTCTCAGTGGTATTCCCCACGCCGGGGTCTCTGGTCTCAGGGCTGCGCTGGAAGCAGACTAATGGACGATGATTTAGAGCCCTTGGGAGCAGCAGAACCCAGTGACCTCAGAGCAGATGGAGTATTCCCGGCCTCAATTAGGAATTTCTTTTCATTTTTCAGTGGCAGGATGGGAAGGGGGGGCAAAGCAAAGGAAACGATCATTTCCCCGCATGGCTCCTTTCTGAGAATGAAAGGTATACCGTAGGAACTTTTTTTCCCCCAGAGACTAATGACATTTTCAATGAAATTAAAATAGGTCATTTTATTTATTTTTTTTTTGGGGGGGGAGGGTAAGGGGTATCAATTTATGTTATTTTTTCTTTCTACTTTTTATTTTATTTTTTAATTGTTTTATTGCTTAAAGTATTACAAAGAGTAGTACATATGTCTCCTTTTTTTTTTTTCCTCCCCTTGACCTTCCCCTGGCCTCCCATACCCCCCAGTGTCTTGTGTCCATTGGTTATGCTTATATGCATGCATACCAGTCCTTCGGTTGAGCTCTTACCCACCCCCCCCAACCCTCCCAGGCCATTTTAAAGCTAAGAAAATCTTTTAAATGATTAAAATCATGTAAACAAAAGTGATAATAGGGCTGGGGAGAGGAAATTCTGCAAAGCAGCGAAGCATTCTGGTGGGAGAAACTGATGCTGAGAACAGGAGAATTTCCTGCCTTCTTCAAGGCGTGGAGGAAGCGGGGGACAGAGCGTGACTTTCTGCACGAATCGTATGGCATGTCTTTAAGCGACAATCACAGTTGGCCATCCTTACATGTGAAAAGTAAATACGCATAGATAATGTGTATTTTATGTTTTAGGGCTAATTTATCAGTTGATAATTTTGTGTGGCCCCCAGATGATGTGATAAATATCCAAATGGCCCTTGGCAGTGAAAAGGTTCCCCACCCTGTTCTAGAGGAACTCTTCAGGCGCGATCGTCTACTTCGCTAATTCCACTCCCACCCCTTCGACTCTGTCTAATCTAGAGTTTATTCCATTTACTGACGTTCTTTCTTAAATTTATTTTAGGTTTCTAATTTACCTTACCGGTAGCCCATTCTCCCCTCCCCCAATTTATTTTTTATTATAAATAACTAGGAGCCCAGCAGGCGATTCGAAATCACACAGCCCTGCCCACCCTCCCGTCCGGCCCTGCCTTGCTCTCCCGCCCTTGAAGCAGCTGCAGCTGCTGCTGATCAGGCCCTCCCCAGCGCAGGCACGTGGTGGAGGCCCCTGCAGCCCCGCCCCCCACGCTGCACAGGCAACCTCCTGTCCAGTACTGTGTCCTGGTTAATTAGCATATTTCTCTATTATATATATAGGCTGAAAATAAAAAATTATAATTTTTTTTATCATGTTGAACTCTGGACATCCTTTGCTAGACCGGTCCATACAGATGACTTCAACTGGAGTGAATCCATGCTCCGATCTTGCTTTCTCCCTCTCTGCCTGCACCCCAATCTATTGGGTCTCTAACCCCCAGCAGAGGTTGGCATGAACTTTGCTTAGCCTCATTGCATCACTGGGAAGCTCACCACTGTCTTAAGCTTCAAGGAGTGGAAGTTGGCTCCCACCTGCATTTTACAGAAAGAACTATTTGCCACCTTCGTCCCACAGAAACCAATCTCCAGCCACTCCTTCCTGATTCCAAACCCAGGGCCTAGGACTCCCACCCCACTCGGCTCAAGCTTCATTTCAATGTACTGCTTTGACTTTCTGTTCCTATTGGCTTTGAGCCTGGTTTTGTCTTATTTCCCCTCATACTGTTATCCATCACTGTCATGACATTGGAATTGAGGAAATACATCAAAGTATGAACAGACTATCTAGCTTGACTGGGAAGTATTAGTGATGACTTCTTAATTGGCTTCTATAATAATAAAACCATAATATGCTAATTAGACCAGATGTCCTTCCAGACGACCTTCTGGGTGAAGCTGGGGGCGCCGGAGGGAAGCCCGGGTCCTGGGTACCAGAGGGAAGCCAGTGCTGGCAGCCGGGGGAAGGAAGGCCTACTTTTGCACGAATTTTGTGTATCAGGCCTCTTTAGTTTATTACCAAAGTACTATGTTGCACTTGTCACTGTTGATTATTCACTCTACCCAGGAATCATCTCCTCCAAATTTCAGTCTCCCCACTCCCCCAACCCCATATCCTCTGAGTTTCACCTTTAGTCCTGCTCTCTTTTCATGTGATATTTTCTTCCTATGAGGTCTCACCCATCTTCTGCTTTTAGTTTCCACCTACACTGTTATCTCCTAAATCTGTATTAGCACCCCAGTTTTCCTCCCCCAAGAAATCCAGGTTATCTCTGCCTTATGGGCCAGAGGTTGCCCCCAACACTC
This sequence comes from Myotis davidii, assembly GCF_000327345.1. Classification (NCBI taxonomy): domain Eukaryota; kingdom Metazoa; phylum Chordata; class Mammalia; order Chiroptera; family Vespertilionidae; genus Myotis; species Myotis davidii. The sequence continues at coordinate 1,156,988 of NW_006300210.1, read as the reverse complement.
TATCTAGGAAGTGGTATCAGTTAGTAAACTCAGCCAAGTAAAAATCTGACAATAATCCTAGACCATCTCTTTCCTCATCACCCACATGTAATCAGTTACTAAATCCTAAATCTCTGTCCTCTCAGTCCTCTCTGCATCTGACTTGATTCAGATCCTTATCAACTCTTGCCTGGACTACCATCTAATAGCCTCAATTGGTAACTCCACATACATCTCTTTCTTGTTTTAACTCATATTCCTAAATGGCATTAGAACAATCTAGAAACAAACATAAAAGTTCTTGGGCATCAAAAAACCTATGAGCTAACTCACCTTTCCAGCCTTACATGCTGCTGTTCTCTGCCAAACTACACGTAGTTCTAAATGTACCTTGCTGTTTTATATGCTTATGCCTTTTTAATATTTAACCACATTTCATAGCCAATTTGAAAATGGGGAAAAACAATGCAATGAGCAAGTTAATGTTTGCCAACGATGTCTATGATTATTCAAAAAGGAAATCCAGTGTTTTTGTTTTGTATTCAATGCTTTAATTCCCCAAACAAAATTTCTAGGTAGATTACTCAAAACTAAGCAGGACAAAATGTGAGTTGGATACACTAAATTGGACACTTTTACATCCTCCATTCAGAGTGAGAGGTCTTAAAGGCTCCCTTTATCCCCTTATCATTGAATGTTACCATGGAGATGCAGACCATCTTTACAATATACCTTAATATTGTATTCTCATCTTCTCTTTATATATATTTCTCTGACTAGTCTTAAGCTCCTGACAAGTCTTGGGGCTTATCTTCCTATATCCAAATCCATTTCAAAGTCTAGTAGATAAAATGTACACAACAAATAAATGTTAATTGTTTGGATCAACAACCAAAGGAATTCTAAGACTAAACTCATGAGACACCACGAAGTAGTTCTACCAAATGCTTTAAAACCAAGGCATTGGAAAACGTTCTCAACAGGAATGGTTTTAAGTAAGATGCTTGGGCTTCGTAATAGGGCCAATTTCCAAGTCCCATGGAATTTTAAAGTGAGGTTTTTTATTTTATTCAAAATTGCAAAGTTCCAAGTTGGTACGTTACCTGACTAGTCCAAGTAGACTAAGGTATCTGAAAAGGATAATTCAGAAGGAAAATACCAATTTTAAGAACAACAAAAAAGGCTCTGGTCAGAATGACCTATTGCTGTTTCTGGCAATCTAACCTGCCAACATACCAAAGCCAACCAATAGTTAAAAATTCTGTTATAATTTAAAACAATGCAAGCCAAATAGCGATCACCAAGTGAAGAAATTATAGCAGTAATTCTGATCCAGTCCCCATCCCCCCCATTTCAGTGGTCTTTAAAAATTAAAATTCAAATTGGTGTGGATCACTACCTTTCTAATACAATTTAAGAATATTTTCTGTATTTAAGTGTCTCTTACCTTCTTTATGTAATATAAACCTTAAATGTTATGTATCAAAAATCAAATTATATGAATAACCTAGGCCACACTTTTTTAAAGCACCAAACTGACCCAGAAGGAATTCCACATTGCACCAGAAGAGACCAAACACTATTACTATAAAACACCAACGAAAGTGGATGTCAGCAACTTCATGCTACACATCTGTGTTACATTTCCACAGCAGAATGCTTAACATAGACATTATAAGCCATCATCAATCAAACCTGCAAAAGACAAAAATAAAAACTTACAGCTCCTTTGCAGTAGAGTCGTAACTTCCCGGATGGGGTGCGAACGATCACCGACATTCTTTTCCTGGTGCTGGAAGAAAAGGTTTTCCATAACGTGTCATCAGCCTGAGAACACGCGTCGCTATGTCTGTCATGCCTCATATACTTTAATGGTCACACCGAAAAAATAAATTTGACCAAATTGTGACCACGTATACAAACCATCCCCTGGGTGTGCAGCTGGGTACCTCGGAAAGTTCCTGTAGGTTTTCCAAGGCCGTAGGGTACCATCCGCTGCCCCGGAGGGATAATTTACAAAACAGCTCCCTAGACACTTGCTGGAGTTAGTACCCACCAGGGTAGAGGAGAGCTCTGGTTCAATGTGTTCAGATTAAAGAACAACAACTACATTTAAGCTGGTATGTTTTAGGATGAACTGTTATGTCACTAAAACAGAAATGACAGTCTCTCCTCACCACTGCACGGAATGGCTCAACCCAACACCTGCTTTTCAACCTTCCTCTGAGCTGACTTCGCAGGTGACCAGGATCGTCCTGGAATCATCCTCTTCTGCTGGCTCCGTGCCATTATCCTCTGCTTCTCTAACCACAAAGCCGTCTCATGGTCAATTCCCCCCTTTTTCTAATCAACCCTTAAATTTGGACTTACTCACGGCTCAATCCTCGGCCTTTCTTGTTTCCCTCATTCTCTATTTATCCAACACCTGCTTTTCAACCTTCCTCTGAGCTGACTTCGCAGCAGTTTCTCACACAGGTGACCAGGATCGTCCGGAATCATCCTCTTCCGCTGGCTCCGTGCCATTATCCTCTGCTTCTCTAACCACAAAGCCGTCTCATGGTCAATTCCCCCCTTTTTCTAATCAACCCTTAAATTTGGAGTTACTCACGGCTCAGTCCTCAGCCTTTCTTGTTTCCCTCATTCTCTATTTTATATCCAGCCGATCCAACTCATCTCCATGGCTTTGGGCACCACTGACAGGCCCACGAATACAGTTTCTATTTCGCCCACTGGCTTCTCTTTCATGCTCCGGGCCATTATACCCAGCTGCCTGCCTCGGACACCTCCATTTGTGTATCTCACGGGCATGTACAATTCAAACATGTCACCTGCCACATCTATTCCTATTGCTGTACCTGCCACCTGTGTAAACAGTACCTCCGTCTACCCAGCTATTCATGCCTGAGACTCTAATTCCTCCCTCCCTTCCCCTTCCACATCCAATCCATCCCAAAGTCCCCCTGACACGCCTCAAGGTACCTGGGTTCTATCAATTTCACTTTATTTTCACTACTATCAGCCTAATTTAAAACACCAATGTTTCTCAAGGAGCCTGTTTTAATACCACCTTATTCACCTTTTTCCCTTTCACCCTTACACCTACCCCCATCACCCTTAAGCATCCTGCAAAAGCCTAACCTCCCAACCTTGCTTTCTTTTTCTTCATGGCACTAACCACTTAGCATAGGGCTTATAAGTGTATGCTAATAGACAAACATATCCACATGCTAATAGATAGACTGTTTATAAATATTTTATAGATATAATAGAAGGGAGCGTAGGAAAAACAGCCACTTTGCCCTGTGAATGGCGGTGAAACCTTTAAAGGCCCTTCTGTCTGTAGCTGAAGACTATTTGCCCCAAAAATGTAGGTCAGCCGGGAAACGAAATAGGCATGTGGGAATAAAAAGCCTACAACCCAGATATATCACTGATGATAACAGAAGGCCTTCGTTATTTGACGTTAAGAAATGAAGTGAGTAGAATAATCTCATTGCTTTCTGCTCTTTCCCACTAGATAGTGACTGGTTTGATACCTAACAGAGACATGGATATGTTTTCCGGAATCCCAGCGATGGTTAGGTTTAATGAGCACATAATTAGAGTGGTGGGATCTTAACTCTGATTCATCTTCACTCCACATCAATCTTGGTCCCTCTAAGTACAACACTGTTTCCAGATCATTAGCCGCAAGACTCCTGGCCCTATACCCCACGGCTGTGATGCAGACAGTCATGCTGAAAAATAGTTTTACACTATCTTCAGGCATCCTATCTTGCAACATTCTGAAGGAAGCTGTTTCTGATTTATTTCCAGCTATGAAAATTAAACACTGTACCAAAGATTTTAATGTAATATTTTGTCTAAATAAGTTCAGTTAAAGAAAATAAAGCATACTTTCTTACTTATTTAAAAAGGGAAAAATAACAATAGATAGACATTTATCTTATGCACACAAATCATAGAGCAGATGTTTTTACCTGGTGAACTCCAGGACATTGAGCAATTCATATCTTTCTTCTTGCCCCAGCTATAAAGACAAGGAATTTATGATTACATAAAGTTGGAAGTTTCTTTGCCTTCTTGGAAATAAACCTTAGTCATGAAATTTTAATGTAAAACATGTCAACACCAACAAATCGTCCCTTTTGAAATATATCATCTTTTATTGAACTTACTGACTTCAGGTTAAGATAGAAGACTGAATATTGCCACTTTTTACTTATTGACAGATTTTAAGAGAGAGAGAGAGAGAGAGAGAGAGAGAGAGAGACATTAAGTTGTTGTCCCACTTATTTATGTATTCATTGGTTGGTTCTTGTATGTGCCCTGACCATGGATTGAACCTGCAACCTTGACATATTGGGACGATACTCTACCAGCGGTTCTCAACCTGTGGGTCGCGACCATCGGAAAACACATATAGCATATCAGATGTTTACATTAAAATTCATAACAGTAGCAAAATTACAGTTATGAAGTAGCAACGAAAATAATTTTGTGGTTGGGGGTCACCACAACATGAGGAACTGTATTAAAGGGTCGCGGCATTAGGAAGGTTGAGAACCACTGCGTCTAGCCTGAACATTCACACTTAATTTCCATCCTTCCCAAAGCCCCACTAAAAGGACAGTAAACACTTAAAGAGAAAGACACTTCTAATGGCAGGAAAAAAAACCAAAAAACACAATAGCAAAAATTTGAAAAGAGCTCAATGAGTGGTATCTTACTTAGCAGAAACAGGAAGGTCAATGCCACAGTAGCCACGGAAAAGCTGGGAACCAACCTGATTTGTACCATCATCCTTCAAAGTCTATGAAAATGAAATGCCAGACAGCTCTCGGACTATGAGGTAAAAGGAGGGGCCTAAAATAGGGAGGACTAGGTAGGAGCTACTTGAAAAGAAGCCCAAACACTGGCCCTTCCTGCACTGGCAGGAGACTGGGGTGAAAGAGGACCTTTCGTCTAGAAGTGGACGGGCACAGCTGAAGATATGGCATTGCCATCCTGATGCTGGATGCTGGGCCTTAATGCCCCGACCCAGTCAGCTCCCTACACTGGGCAGACAGATCTTTCCAGGCAGAAATTGGAAGGTGACTCACTGGAGAATCCAACAAACCAAGAGACGTCCTAGAGGTACAGCTGTCACAATTCCCCAAACTAACCCTCCGAGACCACCGTACCAGGAGGCTCATTGTTGACAAATACTCTTATGCTCAGAACTGCCACATCAGCTTTCACGTTCCTCATTCTTAACCATGAGGATCCCAAAGATTCATAGATGTCTACAGAAAGCTGTTAACACGGAACAAAGATGCCCAAAACACATAGGCAAAGGCAATTTGGAGGAAAGAGAGTTCAAACACAACACTGGATGTCGGCCCATGGAGAGCCAGGTTCTGGGTTTCCTGATGGGCATAGGTTGAGGGGGATGGGGAGATGTGAGCAGGTCCTGATGCCTGGTCACTTGGCTTCAATACCAGATGGAAGTGGCTTGACATATGCTTCATAGGTGGCACTTTCTGTTCTGTCATCGGAATTATACTGCAGTGGCTTCCTGATGGCATGAAACTTGTTGCAGTCCTTCATACTCCTGAAAATATTGCTGCCTTAGGCAGTATATGCTGCTGCTGAGATACTGATTTGGAGATTCATGTCTACTTGTGAGAAATTTATGTGTTTAATATTTTTTACTAGAGACCCAGTGCATGAAATTTGTGCTTGGGTAGGGTCCCTAGGCCTGGCCAGCAATCAGGGCCAATCAGGTTCCCCGTCCCAGCCTGGGGCCTGCCAGCTGGGGGAAGGGGCCAACCGCCACTGCGGCAAGTGGGCGGTGAGCTGACTGGGGCCTGTTGGCCGCAGGGAGGGAGCGGAAGGTTGGCCGGCAGGCTCCACTGATGATT
>NW_006300210.1:1132517-1151087 GCF_000327345.1 Myotis davidii | reverse complement strand
TATTATTATTATTATTATTAATCCTCACTTGAGAACATTTTTCCATTGATTTTTTTTAGAGAGAGTGCAAGGGGTGGGGAGAGACAAAGAGAAACAGCGATGTGAGAGAGACACATCGATTAGTTGCCTCCCACATGCCCCTGATCAAGGCCAAGCCTGCCACCAAGGTATGTGCCCTTGACCAGAATTGAACCTGGGATCTTCAGTATGCGGATGGAGGCTCTATCCACTAAGCCAAACCAACTATGGCCAGTATATGCTTTTTAATGGACCCATGAAGACAATGTTCGAAACAGTAAGTTTGCTTGTAACAATTCTTATCTTTTTGTGATTAACATGTATACCCTGTATGCTACTCTTTGGTGGTATAGGAGGAGATTGGCCTTACTGTTCTACATATTACAGTTCTGGTCAAAGAGCTGGTATAGTCTACCATATACCATATATAAGGAATGCTGTAATTAAATGTTGGTCATTTCTCCTAAGTAGAAAATGAGAAATTTTGGAAAAGAACATTTGAAAGTCAATGTTTAGTTATTGGTGAAGGATGCTTTCCCCAAAACAATTATCACAGCCAAAAACAACTGCAGTGACAGTTTAAGCATTTACACTCTGGTGAAAACGATTGTTTAATTAAATTGTTATGCATGTACATTTATTTTTTTATGTCTATTCTTTTTGTGAATTTCTTTTAAAATAAAAATTTCAAAGAACTATCATTGCTCTCAGAGAAATAACATAAGTATGACATGCATGAAATAAAAACAGCATACTATTAAAAAAGAAATATTGACAGGGCAAAAAAAATTTTTGGAAATCAAAAACATGATAGGGAAAATGAAAAAAAAAATCAATAGATGGGCAAGAAGACAAAGTTGAGGAAAACTTCCAAGAAGTAGAACAAAAAGGCAAAGGCCTGAAAAGAAGTTAAAAGATTAGTTCAAGAATTCTAAAGAGAGAGCAGAGCAAAAAGAAGGAAGGAAAATGGAATCATTCAAGAAAATTTTCCAGAACTGAGGAATGGCCTACCAATCTACAAATGGAAAAGGGTCCAGTGCTCAGTAAAATGGGTTCAAGTTTCCACTAAGGCATAGGATCGTGCAATTTCAGAACTCTTAGGACAAAGAAGATCCTACCATCTTCAGAGAGGGGGCGGGGGCAGGCCAAGTCACAAAATATGTGGAATCACGATGGGTTCTGATTTCTCAACTAGGTGTGCTGGAAGCCAGAAGACAGTGAAGCAATCTAAATTCTTAAGGAAAATGATTTCCATCCTGAAATTCTATTTTCAGGCAGACTATTAACTATTAGGCACCATGCTAGGATAAAAAATGTTTAGACTTGAAAGGACTAAAAAAACAAATAATTCCCCCTGTATCATTTCTCAAGAAGCCACTAAAGAATGTGTTCCACAAAAATGAAAGAGTAAACCAAGAACAAGGGAGAATGGGCTTTAGGAGACAGGAGATCCAGCACAGGCTAAAGGTAAGTAAAGGGAATACAGGACAGTGACCCCAGGGTGACAACTGAAAGACTGTGAACTGTCAGCCGGGGCATCAGAGAGCCCTGCAAGGCAGGAGCTGGGCTTGCCTAGGGCTATCCCGACTGTGTCCTCTCCTTCCATGACAACTTTTTAACCTGATGAAACTCACAGATCATGTGCCCCATCAAAACAAGGGAGTTTCCTGAGAGAGAAGACTTGAGATATAGGAAAAGTCCTAAACAGGAGAAAAATCTAAAGGAATGTCAAATGCCATAGAAGCAGCCTTAGAACTAAATTGGCCCAGACCAAGAAGAATGGAGGACCTCACGAAGGATGTCTCAATAATGGATTAGCTAACGGACAGGTTGTCTGATAAAGGTGTGCTAAGAAGGTATAGAGACAATCAGCAATAGATAGAAAGAAAAATAAGCAATTGAAAATGTAGATATTTAGCTTTAGGAAATAAAAGGAAACATATTTTCGGGAAACAATTTTAGGTCAGGGAACAAAATTAAAACAAGAAAATAGTGACTATCGCAATGGTCAGCGATGAATATCACTACAGGCGAAATAATATAAACACTAACTGATGAGTTATAATGATATAATTTATATACAATAACATACATATTCCTTAAATGTATAGTTCAATGAAATTCATATAGTTTGACAAAGGCATACTTGGTGTAATCACCCCCTCAAACAAGATACTGAATATTCTCATCACCCCATAAATGCCTTTGTGCCCTTTTCCAATCTCCTCCCTGACTCCGAGGCAACCACTGATCTGAATTCTATCACCACAAATCACTTTTGCCTGATTTTGAGCTGCATATAAATGAAACTTAAGAGTATGCACCCCTTTGTGCCTGATTTTCTCTCAACGTAATGATTTTGAGATTTATCCGTGCTATTGATGAATCGTTAATTCATTCCTTTTTATTGTTTAGATATCCTATTGTATTAGCATATCATAATCCTTTTATCCATTGTCCTACTGATGGACATTTGGTTTGTTTCCAGTTTTTGGCTACCATGAATAAAGCTGCTAAGAACATTCCATTAGACATTGTTTTGTGGACATAGCTTTCATTTTTCCTGGGTAACTCTGAGAACAGGTTCTGGGTTAGGTGCAAGTTTACTTGTATTAGAAAACTCTAAAAGGTTTTCCAAAGGGATTGGATCATATTGTGAGTCTACTAGCAATATCTGGTGCTCCACTTCCTCTATATTCTCATTAACATTTGGTGCAATGGTTTTTATTTTAGCCCTTTTGGTGGTATGCAGTGGCATCTCATTGTAATTTTAATTTGCTACTGATCAAGGCCAAGACTTATCTTTTTGTGATTGACATGTATAGCCTGTATGCTACTCTGTGGTGGTAGTCCCTAATGACTATCAATGTTTTTTCATGGGCCACTGATACATCTTCTTTTAAGAAATGTTTAAGTCTTTTGGCCATTTAATAAACTGGGTCTGATTACTTCTTTAACCAAAAATTGTAATACAAATATAATAATATTGGGAAGATATGGTGAGTCAGAGGAGCTAAATCCTCACTTAACATAATAAAACAGAAAGTCAATAGACATGTATAATATTGAAGAAATTATACTAATCACAGGTATCATTAATCACATACACTCTGAAAATATGAGATGTGTAAATGCCTGAAGAAAGAGACAGAGTAACAGAAGGCGGTTGCCTCTAGAGTAGGGAACCTCTATTTTAAAACAAGCCGTTTGGTATTATTTTATCTTTAAAGTTATACATGGTTTACTTTGATGAAAAAAAAAAGACTTAAAAATAAATAACTTACTGAATCTATAATCACTGAGTCAGGTGTTCTTCCAGTGAAAACAAAATTCAATTGCTTGGCTGCTCTGACCAAGGCTCCCTCATCTGTTTTGGGAAAATAGGTGAAAGCAAATACATGGTGATATGAAAATTATTCCCAGTACAAGAGAAATACATCACTGTAATATACTTTGCTGTTTAATTTTTAAAGTAATATATATTGTATTGATTTCAGAGGGGGAGAGAGATAGAAACATCAATGATGAGAATCATTGATTGGCTGCCTCCTGCATGCCCCACACTGGGGACTGAGTCCACAACATGGGCATGTGCCCTGACCGGGAATCGAACCGTGACCTCCTGGTTCATGAGTTGATGCTCAACCACCGAGCCACCTCGGCTGGGTGCTGTTTAATTTTTAAAGCATTAAAATTCTTCTTATTCTGGCTCCTGTTATGCAATCTATTTACTATAACATTATATAACAATGCCAAAGGAATGAATATAATAATCTGAGATAAGTATAAACCCAGAGTCCTGTTTTTGGACATTAAGACTTATGTCTTATTTGCAAACAAGAATGAAAATGTACATGTACCTCTTGGTCTAGCATATTTTCTAGAAAAACCTTTCTCAAAATGAATGACACAAAACTGCCTTCTTACATTTTAAGTTTTTCCTCCTAAAACATTGATTGTAGAAAAACTGTTACTAATTGAAAATTTGGTTGAAATAGATATTAATGAATGGATGCTTGATTTTTTCATATATTAGTTACTGTCATCACCATGCTACCTTAAAACTTCTTGTTGCTGAGGGTAGGGTGTGGGGTAAGAGAATGTTCACGTAGTTTCTATCCCAACAATATGAGATGTAACATCTCTTATACTTAGAAGGAATTGGGTACACTCTACTAGGTTATAGCTACTGGTTTAGAATACAGTTTAAAATACTTTTAACAAAGTTCCCCAAAGTGTGTTCCTTCTTTTCTAAAACCTTGTAATAATTGGATTGACTATTTACTCAAATTTACATTGAAAATAGGTCTAAAATTAAGCTCAAGAATTAACTGTGCTAATACATTATTTTATGGAATCTCTTCAAATGTGTAAATCATCCTCATCCAAATAAACACACAATAATTTATTATCGATTATCATTCCCCAAAGAGGGAAGCAAAGTTGGTGTTCTAAAATGCAGACTATTTAGGCAAACAGATCTTCCTCTTCTGTCTGCTTGTGTGCAAAAAGTTTTTGACTAAGTTTTTTTTTTGAAAAGAAGGGAGAATTACTATGTGCATATCAAAAATACTTTTGCTTATTTGAATTTTGTTATTCAAATTTCTATGTTATGTCATCTACCAAAATTATATAAACAAAGTCTTATATTTTAACATATAGATATATTTAATTCCAAGAGCCAAGGTTTATCTAATTAGTAAATGATTTTTTTTATCTAAAAAACGTAAGTTGGTTATTTTAATTTTTCAAATTAAATTGACTTTTTTCTTGACAATCTCAAATTTCAGAATAATTTTCCACTGGAAAAAAAATACATCACAGTTGCGTCATTTGTACCTGGAGATGCTGCTTGATAAATAAGCTTGTCGCCTTCTCGCTCTGGTACTGCTGTGTGACAGACTGCCATCATGGTGAGAAATTCACAGATTACAGGTGCGGTTGGCTGTAAGAAAGAAAGCTACATTAGACCTTCTCACTTAAACATTCTGACACTCACGACAGCAATAGTCCTTCGTGCCCATCTATTAGGAGTGTAGCTATTAAATATCGAAGGTATGAGGTTATAGCTAACTAAGAAGACACCATTACTATGAAGAAAAAATATTTTTAACTAAAATCATTCATTCTTGTACTCTCTCATTCATTTTTAAACATTTATACAAGACAACTCTGTGTTGTCAAATAGAAAGAGTATAGTGAAAAAAGTGGATATGGTCAAATACTGGGCTTAGAAGACAGAAGAGAAAGTCTAAAATGTTCTTGATCTGGCTCTAACTCCGGACCAGATTTAATTTTTTTTTCTTTCTTTCTTTTTTTTTTTTCAGAGAGAGGAAGGGAGAGGGAGAGAGAGATAGAAACATTGATGAGAGAGAAACATCATCGATCAGCTGCCTCCTGCATGCCCCACACTGGGGATCGATTCTACAACCCGGGCATGTGCCCTGACCAGGAATCGAACCAGAGACCTCTTGGTTCATAGGTTAGTGCTCAACCACTGAGCCACACTGGCTGGGCCGTGACCAGATTTAAATTTTAGGCCTCTCATCTTACTGTGGTTCACTATTTTAGGTTTGGGTGATGATGGCAGGGGATTCCTCTGTAATTCCTTGTCCTCCCTCTCTCCAAAACTGGCAACCTTCACTGACAGTTTTTTCCAAGTAAAGAAATGACTGAGCAGGCAGTTCCTATGTACAATGGACTCGTGTGACCCAAGGAAGACATGAAAGTGAATCCTTTCTGCAAGGAGCTTCGTTTACAGGAGAAAAGAAGCCAGATCTCACATCAAACATCTGCCTGTCTGGCTCTTGGTGAAGAAAAATGTCATTCAAGTTAATAAAAAAATATTTCTCTATGCTGTTGGACAAAGAATAAAAGAGAACAGCCCGGTCAGTGTTGCTCAGTGGTTGATCATAGACCCATGCACCAGGAGGTCACTGGTTTGATTCCTGGTCAGGGCACATACTCTGGTTGTGGGCTGGGTGCCCAGCCGGGGGTGTGCAGAAAGCAGCCATTGATGTTTTTCTCTCATTGATGTTTCTATCTCTCACCCTCACCTTTCCTCTCTCTCTAAAATCAATAAAAACATATTTAAAAAAATAGAAAACAAAAAGGAAGTGAAGTGATTGAAAAACTCAATCAAATATTATTTGAAAAAACTGTGTTCAAGTGACAATAGACAGAAGATACATGGTCCCTGCCCTGTGAAGCTTCGACTTGTGGGGAAAACAGAACACAGATAAACATACATGTATAACCTATTTAGAGAGTGAAAAAGGCTACAAAGAAGAGAACGTGCAAACACACATAATGTGACTGGGGTGAGTTTGTGGTTGTTCCGAAGATAACGCGATATTTAAGCCGGTGAGGTTGTAGCTTCATGAGAAACTGAGCAGAGAGTTTCCCATCAAACAGGAATCTAATATGACTGAGAAGACCCTAAAGAAGGAAATAATGAAGTGCGTTCGAGAACATAAAGGCAAACTAGCGTGGCCTGGGGAAAAAGAAGGGACGAGTAGCTCTGAGTGAGGTTGGGACAGGCAGGCCCCGATCATGTAACTCTGTCGTTAAGAGGGAAACCAGACAATGGTTTTGCACAGGGAAGCGGTGGGACTGATTTCCGCTTGCATCACGGCAGCTGTCTTGTGCAATAGAAACTGGAAAGAAATGAAAAGGAAACCAAGGAGAATGGTTAGGAGGCATTCCAGTAATTCATACAGGGGATGCTGGAAGTCTGGCCTCAGGGAGTGAAGGAGAATAAAGACGACATTTGAGACATATTCTAGAAGTCAGAATTGACAAGGACTCGGTGACTCCATTGATTGGAGATGGAGGGACAAGGAAGTATCAAAAGCAACCCTAACGTTCCTAGAAAGAAAATTAAGTCAGGTCGTGGTGTAAGTTACTGAACTTGAGGGCACACGAGGGAAGAGGAGGTCTAGGTTTTGTGGGTCCTGAAGTAATATTCTGTTGCAGGCTCTCTTAAGAAAAAAGGATATAAAAATAGCCATACAAACACATTACAAGAGCTCCATCCAGAGGCATGGGTGGTAGGTTCACCCGTTTGCCAGGAGGAGCATGTTGTGCACATATTGAAGCAACTGTGAGAAAAAGTTCTGGGGTTTAAACTCCAGGAAACCCTGCCATCTAATCTGATGAAATTTTAGTGCCCATGACTTGATAAAGATGGCCATAGTTCTTAATGTATATATTTGGCACTGGCCTATCATTTTGAGCAGGTAATTCATTTCTACAGATATTTTGAAATTGTTAATAGTGAGTTCTTTCAAACAAAGAGGGTTCTAATATTATTTAACATAAGACATTGTTACAAGATAGAATACTGATAATGATAATAGTAAAACTAAATATCTAATAGCCATGTTGGCCAAGTTAAAAAAAATTAGCAACAGATTTTGAAATTTATTAAAAATAATCACAAAACTTAACACATAAACAGAGAAGATAATTCAGGAAAATGTTCATTAGTTTTCACTCACTAATTAAAATATAATGATTTTATATCACTTACATGATTATTTTCGAGATTTTCCAGCAATGATGAATCATTAAATGTTTTTTCGTCTCCAAACTGTGAGCTCTGCCTACAGGGGGAAAAGAAGGAGCAAACCTGGTTTAATTATAGCAGCTCACTGAACTATTTGTAACTTTTTAAATAAATCACTATGCCTGCAAACCTCTAATAAATATAATTTAGAGTGTATTAATGAATACGGCATCACAAATTTCATGAATAAATCAGAAAATATAATCAAGCATTGTGAAATATGACAGACTTTCGTAGTATTTCATAGTTCATTTTCCTGGAGTGAAGTTGTAGCCAATGAAGTTTTAAAATTTTAATTTAAAAAATGTAACAAAGCTGCTAAAATACCAGGAAATGAATTTCTTCTACTTCTATAATTTTTTTCAAGTTTTAAGAATTCTGAGATAAAGTTATTATTAAAAACAATACTGACGAATACTTTTACCATAGCCTACAAGAAATCTTTATTTGTAGTAATTAACACTACATGATTATCATATGCAATATAAAAATATGAATAAACTACTATTTTATCATCACTAACAAATATCTGACATGCTTACATACATATCACATGTGTTCTGTATATTGAGGAGAAAAATCACAAAGGTGTATGGGATTCTTTTGTGCTTGGCTATCTTCAGGTCAGCAAACACATTATGCACGTCAGAAGAAACAAATGGAGCCGGAATGGCCTCTGTAATCTAGCTATTATTAATCTTGGCAATGAAATTTAATATAAAACTGTGGAAATTCAAAAGAACAAGGACCATTTAGTTGGGAATGTCAAACTTAAAGGGTATACTTTGTAATGTTCAGTGAAAATATATAGATCTAAGCTTGTGTATACTGAAGAAAATTTCAGAATTAGTTCACTGAGGAAAAAAATATGTTCAATATTAAATGTAAACCAGAAAGTTTTAAATCACAATCTTTATAGGTTTCAAAGAGCAATATCAATGTCAATGTGCCAAGTAGCAAGAGTTTCATAATTTTAAAACCAGCAGTTTAAAAGGAAAAGTCACTGAAGAAAAAATAATTTAAATAACTGAACATACACAATACCCCATGAAACATATTTTTCCCAAAACCAAAGGAGGATGTTAGAACATTTGTAATAAAATACATCTATATTTACATGTAGTATTTGGTCTATTAAGTCTCAAAATTATAATACAACTTTATTAACATGTAGTAGGTTAGAATTCTCAAAACATCCCTGGAAAGCAGAATCAACACATTATAATAATTATTATTATTCCTCTTCCTCTAGTTTTAAAGATGGAGAGAAAAATCCAAGAACTTTTAAATGACTTATTAACAGGGAGACAGAAAAATATAACACACATTTCTATTCCAAATACTATCATTTCTTAAAAATAGTTTATTATTTGGGGTTCCATAAAATCTTCCTATTATTAAACAATTCATGAATTGTTCCTAGTTATACTTTCCTACTTACTTGTTAGATAAATTGAATTGTCAAGGAACATTCCCAGTAACATCTTGCATATGGAGGTCTACTTTGTTTTCAAAGAATTCCAGACTGAAAGCCTTTGTAAATCTGAAGACTTGTCTTCTTAACCCTTTGTACACCATGAGCATCTACGTGTGGGGATGGCTTCCGTTTTGGACGCGTGGCAGTTAACTGGTTAATCTCAGTAGTAATTCTTTCATCTTATAAATCACAGCCACCATAATTGATATAACTTTCAAATGCATTTACAACAAATAACACCAGATATGCAATTGAAATATTCACATGGACACATCACGTCTTCCATTCCCCAATGAAGGCCTTACCATGGATAATGCTCCATAAGAACTCTTTCAGAAAGTGGCCTCCTTTCCAAGACCATAAAAACATAAACAACTCATCTGCTAATCACATGGCCTGGGTGGGTAATTCACCACCGCTCTCCAAAATCTTACACAGCATTCACTTTTAGTAAACGTAAACAGATAAAACTAAGAAGTGCATGTCACTTCAAAATAATAACCAACTGCATTATAAATACAAGTAATATTTAAACAGTAAGTTGACAAAACTATGTGAATTTGCAAACTGCTCACAGATAAAAATGCAAGTCAATATCAACATTTTGTTAAATTTTTCCATAGAAATTTTCAAGTGGCACTTTTCTCACCAGGAGACAAAGAAATAATGGTGTTTTGCAAGAAGCATTAAGAGAGGGAGTGGAACTCTAAGGTAAGACAACATGAGCAGGTAGCCCACATCACATAACTGGTAGCTTCTTGCAGCCTGATTTAAAAGCTATGATACCTTGTAAATAATTATTTCCTGTTCATACAAAAATGAAGAGTCCTCAGAGCAATAAAAGTTAACAGAAAACTCAGAAGGCATATGGCTCAATTGGTATTAGCTACTTTCATATATGACAGTATGGATTATGACTTCCTTAAAATTCATGTTGACAAGAAAGTCATCAGAAAAAAAAGAGTTGGACCTATACTTTTCACCTTGAACTAAAATAAACTTCAGATGGCTGAACAATCTAATAAAAGTACCAAAGAATGGGATAATTTTTTTAAAAAGTAGAAAATGCCTAAGTTCAGAAAACAAAACAGATAAATCTGACTGCATAAAGCTAAAACATTTCTGTAGAGCAAAAACTACTGCAAAGTCCAAAGCCAAAAACGCAAACTGGGAAAAAATTTTTCCAACTCATGTATGGAAATTGAAAGAACTCAGAAATCAATAAGAAAAAGATCAACAATACAATGGAACAATGAGCAAAGGATACAAACACAGTTCATACAGAAGAAAATATAATTGGCTTTAAGTATATTTTAAGTTCAGCCTTTAAATATAATGAGAGAAATGAAATTTAAATTTGACAGAAATAAAAGTTTGACAACCCTGTGCCATTGTGATTATGGAAAAAGTTAAATCATGTCTCATTGGTGAGAATGAAAATTGGTTCAACTTCGACAAGGCAACTGGGCAATTTCTATCAACATTTAAAATGCATGTACCCTTTGATCTGGTCATTCCAGTTCTGGGAATTTATACTAATAATCTTCCTGGAGCAAAATGTTGCATGTATTCATTTTTTTTTTGCAGCACATTTTTAATAGCAAAGGATTAGAAATAACCCAAGCTCCATCAGGGATGTTGCTTTAAAAACTTGGTACATCCACATAATAGAATATATACAAAAAATGGGTAGCTATTCATGGAATATGGACAAATCTCAAGGATGCACAGTCAAAAGAAAAGCTGGCACAAAACTATGCAATATGCCTCACTCTCTATCAAAATATGAGAAAAAAATACATGCTTGTATAGATCTGGAAGAATACAGCTATAATTGGTTACACTGGTACCTTCAGGAGGGGAAATGGAGAGCTCCAAGACAGGGAAGGGAGGAAAACCTCTCCTTCATTACACCCTTAGAGCTTGTAACATGTTAAAGCATTATGAACTTAAAACATAAATCAAATTTAAATTAAAAATACAAGAACAAAATCTATGTCAGCCACCTGAAGTATATACACACCCCACATGTAAACTAAATGTGTACATTATACACCTGCACATATTACACACACGCACACACAGGAAGACAAAAGGCAGTGTGAACATAAAGCATTTTTTTAAATGGATGTGTACCTCCTGCTTTTGAATGGTGCTATTGGTTCAAAATCTAAATTCTTTAAAAGAAGGTTTAATTTTTAGAAATAAATTTGTTATTCAGAGTCAGGTCCAGTAAAATTCAAGGCTATAAGCAAGCAATTGAATCCAATAATATTTTTGTTGGCCACCGGTTTTAACCAAAGTAATGAGGCCTACTTTTCCACGTGACTTGTAGTATTTCCCAAGGCAATGATGAAAGGGGAGCTCCAAGACATCCTCTGAAACAGCTGCCTCACTGGAATAAATAAATTATCTGTCAAATTGAAGGCTAACACTAACTTGGTTGCATTATATCTCATTATGATGAAGTCACTCCCAGGAGAATATTCCAGTGAGCCTAGCAGAATAAAGCAATACCACTCATCCCAGACATAATTATATAGAGAATGAAATGAGGAAATAAAGGAGACCAGACACTACCCCATGATATTATGATAATTCCAAAAATCACAGTGAAATGATTAAGCTTTAAGGTAACTTTTCTGGAGAATTACCCTCACTGGCATTAACTTAAAAATTACCAGAAAGAATAATATGGTGCTGTATTAAATAGTTAAGAAAAAATAAATGTTATCTGAAATTTACTTCAAAATAATAGTGAGAGAAAGATATAGATTAACTGAAATTGGTAGTGAGTGCTTATTATTGAAGTGAGTAGATGAGTACTTTTTTCCTATGCTTGAATTTTTCCACAATAAGCACTAGAAAAAATGGGTATGGGAATATATAGCTTTGGAAAATAGCCCTATCTTAGGGTTACATGAATGTTGAGAATAAGCAGATTATATTTTCCTCCAATGGTAGATTTTTTTATAGAAAGAATTAATCTGTAAAGTTATATGATAGCTTATGGTAGGTGGCAATAACAAAACCACATTAATTTAGAAGTAAGTGGCTAGTGGTTAGGCAATGATTTTCTCTCTCTAAACTACTTATATTAATATATTTAAGCAAGCAGAGCTTCAGCCATCATCCAATTATCTTTAATGAAAGGGTTACGACATTCTAGGTTTGCCTTTAAATTCAACTAAATGGAAAATAATCTACACACACTTAAGTGTTAAATATTATGTGTGTTTTTTTAACTTGACATTTTTGTGGTAAATACAATAGGGCAGTAAAATGCATACAGACCACAGATTTCCACAGATTTTATCCATGGTATTCAATGAGCTTCACATTGAAAAGTGAAGCTGCTGACAGATAGGAATGAACTTTCAGATTCTGGATTTATGCAGTCATCACACTCTAGCTTTCCCCTGCAGACCAGCCATATGAAGACATGGTCAGGTGCCTGGAGTGCAGGATTCAACCAGGATCACACCTTTGATATTGGTGTCACTGGCAACATGAAACCAGTCGGATGAGGTTGGGGGAATGCCAGCTTTATGAATGTGCAGAACTGTTGCCCCCACACTAACTTTTCTGCATCCAGTTTCATTCCACCTGTTCTTCCTACCTTAACAAAACGAGAAACGAAGAAAAGGTAACATGACAAACAGCAAACACCTCTTGTGCTCTAGAAACAGTTCTCTTCCAAAGTTGTTTACAGTCTATAGCAATGGTTCTCAACCTGTGGGTCGCGACCCCTTCGGGGGTCGAACGACCCTTTCACAGGGGTCGCCTAAGACCATCGGAAAACACATGTATAATTACATATTGTTTTTGTGATTAATCACTATGCTTTAATTATGTTCAATTTGGAACAATGAAAACTGGGGGTCACCCCAACATGAGGAACTGTGTTAAAGGGTCGCGGCATTAGGAAGGTTGAGAACCACTGGTCTACAGGCTGTAATGTGAGCAGCACCCACTCTGTAACCAGGCTCCCACGTTTGCTGGTTGTATACTTGGGGGCTTCTTTGCCTAAATTTCACCAACTTTAGAAGAGTCATGTCAATCACAGCTCCTCAAACATGTCAGGAGGTTAAATGAGAGACACCAGAGCTAACGTTCTCTGTGAGCTCACCGTGTCCCAATACGCTTCTACACCCCTCAAAAGCAGAACTCACTTAATCCTTACAGCCTCCCGATAAAGTCCACATTCTACCAGGTGAGGACAGGCAGGAAGATATCTTGTGCAAGGGCACCGATAGGGTCAGGATGTGAACTTGGGTGGTCAGAATTCAGTCTTCATCCTTGACCTTACCCTGCATGGGACTGAGACACAACATAAGCTCACAAAGTATCTGTTCCTTCATCCTAGCAGGCCTACATCATCTTTGATAGATGGGACACCCAAGCATATATTTGAAATAAAGCTTATCTGTAATAATAAAAGCAAAATATGCTAATTAGACCAGATGTCCTTCCGGATGACCTTCTAGATGAAGCTGGGGCTGCAAAGGAAGCCCGGGTCCCAGGTGCCTGCTGGTGGCTGGCGGGAAGCCCAGGTTCCGGATGCCGGAGGGAAGCCAGTGCCAGCAGCCGGGGTAAGGAAAACTTACTCTTGCATGAATTTCGTACATCAGGCTTCTAGTTTTATTATAAAAGTAGCAAAAGTCATCCCTAAGTGTTTATTTTAAAAATATTATGAATATATAAATTTATATGTAACTGCAAGTGGAAATGTACAGTTTATGAAAAGACTGGCATTTTTATTTGGAGCTACCTAGCTTAGAATATCAAGTATCAAATTTTCCAAAAGGATGTTCTACAAAAAGAACCTTTTAAACTAGATAAAATAACATCCTCTCTTTCCAACAGTGATAAAAGTTATGACATAATTCTATCAAAAATAAGATATTTCAAATGACATGAGTAAACAATCAACAATCTTTAACATCGCCAATCTTAATAAAAATATGGTAAAGGCAAATTCCTTCTTTTATGAATAAATGAGTTATCTTAGAGAAATGTGTCCTAATTCTATATTAATGAACAATGTTTAAAATGAAGAGAACGGCCCTGGCCGGTGTTCTCAGTGGTTAGAGCATTGGTCTGAACACCAAAGGGTCTCAGGTTCAATTCCCTGGTTTTACTGGTGCCCTTGAACAAGTTTCATGATATCTCTTCCTGTCTGGGTTGCAGGTTTGCTCCCTCCCCGTTGGTCTTGGTGGTAGGGGCACTTCTGGGAGGCAACCAATTCATGTGTCTCTTTCACATCGATGTCTCTCTCTCTCTCTCTCTCTCTCTCTCTCTCTCTCTCTCTCTCTCCTTCCCTCTCTACCTCCCTCCCTCCCTGCCTCCCTTCTCTCTGAAAAGCAACAGCAAAAATATCCTTGGCTGAGGATTAACAATAAAAGTAAATTAATAGAATGATTTTTAAAATTTTTATTTATTGATTTGAGAGAGGGAGGGAAGAAGAGAGAGAGAAAAGAGGAAGATCGATTTGTTGTTCCACTTACTTAGATATTTATTGGTTGCTTCTTGTATGTGCCCTGATGGGAGATTGAACCTGTAACCTTGGCATATTGGTATGATATGCCAGAGCCTAACAGAATTATTTGATATTATAGAAAAGCAACAAATAAAAAATATACTCAACATTTTAACTATATTATCACAATATTAAATAAAAGGGAGTATCTACACCATTAAACTTGAATTATCCACTAACAGCAAGATGCTCTGGCACATTTTTAAAAATACTAAAAGTTCTTCAGTTGTGTGTAGGTGTTCAAATGCGTGACATTCCAAGCAATGAGCTGAAATGAGATGACTCATCAATTACCACATGAACCAAACAGCTGCCTCTCTCATTAACCCCTAGGTCTCAGGAGCTTCACTGCAAATTGTTACCAAATCGCTAATGTTCTGAAATAAAATCCAACTTGAAAAATATCAAATGATGCTTTTGGACTTCCATACATATGGGAAATGTGGTTTAATCATAAAAAACATGCACAGCCTGAAAATAAAAATGTAACCACTTACAAAGCCGCAATATTTTCCACAATTACCAGCATTAAAGGAAACTGTTTCTTGAATTTTCATTTGCCACCAAATCATGATGATTTATAAAAATATCAACATATCAACTTATACAACTCTAAATAAAAATATAAATTCATGAAGGAGGGATTTTATTTTATTTTTAATTTTACTATTGTTTTTGGAGGAGGGATTTTTAAAGTAAAAACAAACAAACACCCACCCAAAATATTGAAATTAAACCTGTAAAATGCCATCTTTAATAATTGTGAAATTAAGTAGATCCCATTTAACTGTAATCCTTGGTAGCATAGTCTTTCATCATTTATTCCAGACATTTGATTTTTAAAAAGTCCATTTTCTAGTCCCCAAACAGATTTAACAAATGAATGAAAGGAAATGTAAAGGAAACTTCGCTGGTTGGGTATGTTTCAGTAACATCTCTCTGCAGCTCAGCAGAGTGTGCATAGTGGCAGAAGGTGGCAATGCTGAGCTAAAAAAGAAGTTTTTGGAGCCGTAATTGAAATCTTAGGAAGTTCACAGCCCAGGGCTCCAGGTGGGTTATTGCAGACTTTATTGCCGATACACAATGTAAAACTTCGACGAGCCTCAGCTTGAAACAAAATGTCTATAAAGTGACTAAAGGTTATTCAGTAGGAAATCAAGGATATTTCATGAATTTCAACAACTACGTACTTTACAGCATGTCACCATACCTGATCAGGAAAGCCTTTTTTCCCCCAAAGTAGTGAAGTGTGCCTAACAAAATAATAAAATGCAAGCCTTTTAAAGGAATCAGTGAGACAGAAAGGTCCACGTAGCTTACCATTCATCAGGAGAGCAGCCATAATCCTCGGGCTCAGGGACATGGCTTCAGAAAGCAAGAAGAGGGACAGAAAGAGATGAGGAATAGTCACAGAAAGGCTGACGGCTCTTCAACAAGTTAAGAAAATGAATTTTTAGCTGATTCTGAAAGAATGGCAGTTAGTATAGTTAGTAGAATGATCATTTACGGTAAAGAAGCAGGTTTACAAAGTGATTCTGTAACTGGATAGCTACCTTGCCTCTTCAACATGAGATTCACTGATTTTATGCCCAGAATCCAGGATTCAGGAGATATTTAAACTTAGCGGTTTAACTACAAAGCCAATGGGAAATCAATCACATACTGTGTAACCGGAATCACGTGTTTTAATGAAAGAAACATGCTCATACCTAGGAACAGACAATCACACTGGTAAAATTTACCACATATATTTTAGAAGTAAATCTGACTTTCAGGAGGTGATGGTTCTTTAAGCAGGTAAACTAAAATTAATTACATTTATGTAAATTAAATGGAACCACATTTTAAGATTAACTGATTTTTCAAAAATTCCAATTATATCATAATTCAGTTATTAAACCATTTATGCTCTCAAACAGAAGCACGTTCATCAATACTTAATTTCATCCATTAGCTCAGGTGAGCACTAGGAACATGTGATGGATTTACAGCTTTTAATTTAACCAGCCAGTTATACATTCTGTCAAGTGGCCCATAACACATCACAGAGCAGAACTTACGTATGCATGTATTTATAAAATTTCTTTTCTATTGTTCATTCCCCCCCAGTTTTACTGAGATATAACTGACATATAACTGTGTAAGGTTAAGATATACAATGTGTTTATTTGATACATTTATATACTGCAAAAACGATTACCACCATAGCCTTAGCTAGCATCCCCATCATATGATTATCATCTCCTTTTTGTGGCAAAAACATTTAAGATCTACTCTCTTAGCAACTAGAGCAGATTTTATCTCCCATGTCTTTTGTTATATATGTTCATTCAATATTTTTCCTTTAAATCAAATATATTAGGTATAGGTAGACTTTTTAAAAATGCACAGTTCAGTACCAATGTAAAACCATTGTTACTTTTGACAAATGTACAATTAACTTCACTGGGATCCTCTCACTCCCTACGTGACCACCTCACTCTCTTACCCTTCACCAAAGTGGCCATGACATGGGCCTGTCATTCCAGGGCACCTCTTCCACCTCCACAGGGCTGAGCTGCCTCTGTGCAGTACTCACTGCAACCATACGGAGGCAGTCCCTCCTACTCACGTGTCATTCTCTCCTACCAAAGGACTTTTGTGGAGCGTGAGAGTAAGAGCTAACCAATCCTGTCCCGTGTGGGCAGGAGTCCAAGGGGGGAAATAAAAAGGAGACATATGTGCTACTCTATCTAATATTTTAAGCAATAAAACAAAATTTTAAAAAAAGAATTAAAAAAGGCACTGGCCTACTGCAGCGCTTAAGGCAATCACTTCTGACCAACCTGAATGCTTGGACCCCAGACTATGAGGCAGGGGCAGGGGCAGATAGACTGTGTGAGTGCTACCCAAGCAACAACGCTGTGCCAAGGTTCTGTCAGGTGGCACCGGTGTGGCACAGGAGCCCCTGATCTCACACACCTGTCTTGCTTCTCAGGTTAGGCAGCTTAAACACCCCAGCACTCAAGGCTCAGGGTTCCCCTGCCCCCCCACCCGCCGCCCCGCCCTGGCAGATGCTGAGCACTGTGCAGTGTGATGAGCAGCAGGCCACCCACTCACGGCTATTGATCCTGTCTGCATGCGTTTCCTGTGATCACTGCTCCAGCAGTGCTGATATGTCTGCACGGTCTGATTACTTCTTTGCCTTTGTTTGCACGTCTGGTCAGTGCTGTTCCATCTGCCTGGTAAGTTCTTCACTTAATAAGACTCAGTCTTAGATCTCAACTCAAGTATCACTTTCTCAGGGAGCAGTCCCTGACCTCCCTGATTAGATCAATCCCCAATCGCAGACTCCCATAGACCTTTGCACTGTGTTCTATTGGTCTGTATGATTACTGAATCAAAGCCATTAACCCCCCAATTAAGAATATCAACTCCAGGGGGCTGATCCGTTTAGTCCCATTCTCTAACAGTGCCTCATCCCTAGAAGGAGATTCGCATTCACTGAAGAAGGCAAATAAAGAAATTCATGGTGTTTACCCAGCTTTCACCTACAGTCATGTGAACAGGAAGACAAATTTGTTTGTTTTAATCCAGATGGGGGCAAAATTTTTATTTTTCATTGTACAGATATTTTTAATTCATTGACCATCGTGAATCCAATTTGGGGCAAAGTTCACATGAAATGAGAAAAAATCAATCAAGAGTAAATTTTGAAGCATTGTTTGAAGTGTTAAATATTATCTTCTAACAAACCAATGGACTATGCAAAACTAGGTAAAGATTATATTAGCAAGAGATTATATAAAGACTAGAGGCCTGGTGCACAAAAATTTGTGCACTCGGGGGAAGGGGGGGTCCCTCAGCCCGGCCTGTGCCCTCTCGCAGTCTGGGACCCCTCGGGAGATAACGACCTGCTGGCTTAGGCCTGCTCCTGGGTGGCAGAGGGCAGGCCCAATCCCTAGGTGCAGCCCCTGGTCGGGCTCAGAG
>NW_006300210.1:1129002-1131584 GCF_000327345.1 Myotis davidii | reverse complement strand
GGGCTGTTTTCAGGCTGGGACTGAAGCTCCCAACCGCTCCTTTTTTTCTTTTTTATTCTGGGCCAGCTTTAGCTCTGAGGCCTCGGCTGCTGAAAACAGGTTTCTGGCCTTTGTTCACCATCTGTATGATACAATGTTGCAGTCCAGCTGGCTGAAGCCCTGCTGAGTAAAGCAGGTTTCTGGGTTTTTTTTAGCTTCTATATTTGCAACATAGTTACTTAGAGTTGCAGCTGAGAGGCCGGCAAGTCAGGCAGGGAAAGTTGGAGTCCTCCATCACTGAAGCAAGCTAGCCTCCCTGTTCGCATCAGCTGCCTGGCTGCCAGCTGCCATCTTGGCTGCCAGTTCATTTGCATATCTCGCCAATTAGCCAATGGGAAGGGTAGCGGTCGTACGCCACGCCAATTACCATGTTTCTCTTTTATTAGTGTAGATTATATTATCTTGCCCTTGAGCCAGATAAAAGCAAGAGAACTGACCTTTGACTCTACGTGGGGTAAGCTGAGGCTTGACCTCACTGCTTAAAAATGCTGAAAAAGCACCAGCTCTGAAACTGCGGCCCCAAAGGCATTTGTTAGTATGTGCAAGAATGTTATCTTCCTTTGTTCTGCCACACCCTGGAGGATAAACACCATGCTTCCTTCTGTGGGAGCTGGTAGTGCACCCAGCTAACAGTTCCCCGTGTTAAATAAGTGTTACACATGCTGCGGGACAAGTGGGGTCGTGGAAGCATGTTATCTCCCTGTCTAGACTCCCGTAACCCAAGGCATTCCCACAGAGAGGTGGCTGGCAGTAATTACTTTTTCCTGTGGCGTTTGGTGGACTTAAGTAACGGTGTCTCCAAAGCCTTCAGGTATTAACAACTCTCTAAAATGCTGACATTCCTATTGTCTGCCCATCAGGTTGTTTGGAGGAGAGGATGTTAATAAAAACTCAGTCAGGGTTAAGGATCCTAAAAGCACATACACAACTGATACATGATTATTGGAAGCAGTTTGACAACTGGCCTCACTCAACAAGGCTTTAGGTGTTCTTCAAAGCATGATACAACACCGGAAAAAGAAACATATTTCTGGTTATATAGTTAAAATTTGCAAGCAAAGAAACACCTTCTAGAAAAATTTCTAAATATGTTAGAATTTTATATTTGGGCAAAAAAACCTTAAAGATTACCTGCTTTCTAATAACTACAGAACCGAACTCAGATCTGTGGGGGAACAAAAGGGTTTAGAGCAGTGGTTCTTAACCTGTGGGTCTCGACCCCTTTGGGGGTCGAACGACCCTTTCACAGGGGTCGCTTAAGACCATAGGAAAACACATATATAATTACATATTGTTTTTGTGATTAATCACTATGCTTTAATTATGTTCAATTTGTAACAATGAAATTGGGGGTCACCACAACATGAGAAACTGTATTAAAGGGTCGCGGCATTAGGAAGGTTAAGAACCACTGGCTTAGAGATATTGTGCTTTTCCTGGGACACCTTTGCTATCTACAGTCCCCACCCACCTCTTCACCTCACCCATTCTCCCCTCCCTTCGTATCTAAAGCTCCTGGATTTTGAGCTCTCTCAGGATGTATTGGAGAATTATTTTTCCAATTTTCTCAAGCCAGGCCTTAAACCTTAAGCAATAAACCTTTCCTTGCTCCAAACTCGGAAAAAAAATCACCTGACCTGCTCTCACCATCTTCATTTTAAAGGGTTTGGAATATTTGAAAGGAACTGTCCAGGGTCACAGTGAATTAGTAACAAAGGTACAACTAGAACTCACGTCTTGTGAGTTATTTTGATATTGAGAGGTTATTTTCCCGAGAGGAAATTTGTTTCACTGAAAACTTAATCTAAATGAGGATAATTCTGAACTCTAAGACTACTTTAGTATTTACCAGTCTCAACCCCACTCTGCCATTATACAGTTAGTGACAACATCACCAGCAGACACAGGAAGAACACTGCTCTTTAGAACTACTGCCTGCAAGGACTTGTTCCAAGAATTAAAAAACAAACAAACAAAAAAACAACCTAATAAAATGCAGAAGGAGAGAGTACCTAGAGACCATTCTAGCTTTCTGTTCTGAGAAATTCACCATCAATAATTACTAATTTGAGAAACTTGCTTCTTCAGTTGGAAACTGGACAAAGTAAAAAGGGATGCCAATTATCAAACAGATAATTCTAATAATCACATTTATGGATAAATGCAGAATTTGTGTGAAAACAAACACCACCATAAATCTATCAGTAAGTATCATACAACAAACTCTAGAATGTCAATAGGTCTTTCCTTCTCTCCCAGGATTACTGTGGGTCTCACATACACAGTGTCTAAAAGGGTGGCTGCACCTCTCCTGCTTCCAGGGCTGACCAAACAGTAAGGTCAGTAGTAAATTCAGGGTTGGGGTGAAGAGAGGCTTTTTGGCCTCAGAGAATTAGCAGGTCTTCAGATAAAGAGGGAAGATGCACAATGGCGTCTCAGCCCAGAAACATAAACATGCTTCTCAAATTAACAGCCTGTCTTTATGATGTGAAAAAACCATTCGATCAAATGTCTTTTTAGCTGAGCAGTTGGAAGCCTTTTCC
>NW_006300210.1:1111223-1128984 GCF_000327345.1 Myotis davidii | reverse complement strand
TGACCCAAAGAACAAAGACATCTGCTTCCATCTACTTCTGTTTTTGGACCCTGTGCATGTATGGGAGTAACGATATGCGCTTAGAATTTTTTTTTACCCAATGGTTATCTATATAATAAAAGCCTAAGCGACCGTTATGGTTGAAGGACCAGAACGACCGGTCACTATGATGCGCACTGACTATCGGGGGCAGACACTTAACACAGGAGCTGCTCCCTGGTGGTCAGCGCGCTCCCACAGGGGGACTGCCACTCAGCCAGAAGCTGGGCTCAGAGCTGGCGAGCGCAGTGGTGGTGGCAGGAGCCTCTCCCGCCTCCACAGCAGTGCTAAGGAGCAGCAAGCAGGTGGGCGGTAAGGAGCGAGAGGTCCCAGACTGCGAGAGGGCTCAGGCCAGACTGAGGGATAAACCGCCCCCGCTCCAGGGCACAAATTTCATGCACCTGGCCTCTAGTTTACTTATAATTTTAACTAAGGCATTTTCAAAATTCAACACACTATTTTTATATTTGCTTAGTGTCTGGAGACAGAGTGCGAGTGGGGAAGAGTGGGGCGCATGGCAGACAACCCAAAAGCAAGCACCTTGCTTGTATGTTTAAGGGATTGAGATTACCAGTCTCACTTGTGGATAAAGGTTGGAAAATTTGGTAACAGGCCAATTCTATCAACCAGGATGGTGTTTCACTTTTTGATCATGTCTTTTTAGGGAATGTAAAAATTAATTTCTCACTTTACCCTATAAAGTATTTAAAAGAGAAGGTTCTTTGCCATGGCTGGCATGGCTCAGTTGGTTGGGTGTCGTTCCATGCACCCGAAAGGTCGCTGACTTGATTCCTGGTCAGAGCACATGCCCAGGTTGTGGGCTTGATCCCTAGAAGGGACATGCAGGAGGCAGCCATTAATGTTTTTCTCTCTCTTCCCCTCTCTCTAAAATTCAATTTTAAAAAGCCATATTAAAAAAAAAAAGGAAGGCTTTTGAACAGTTCAGGTAGGCATACCTGGATATGAGAAAAAATGAGTGTTCAACAGCACATGCCAAGAGACATTAATAGCCTGATAAAAGTTTTTGACAATACTCATTAATTTTCCCTGGATTTAAGAGGTTCATGTCCCTACTTCCTTCCCATCACCAGAAATGTCAATTGTTCTGTGACTGCAAAGAGGAGAGATGATAAAAGAAAAAAGCAAATCAAAAGGATAAGTTATCAGAGAAACAAGAATAATGTTTTAACTTGAAAAGTGCCCAAAGCCAGACTGCATGCTCCTACCACACGCCAGCTGTACTCTAACTTAATGACAACGCAGAGGGAGGGGTGTCGGTACCAGGTAGAGACCTTGAGTAGCTCTAAACACTGAAATGTCACTGGGCAGCCTCCCCTCAGAGGTGCCTCTAAATGAAAGACAACGCCTAAACATAAAACACAACACATACATATATGTGGAAAGTAAAACAGCTGCTTTCCAGATTTAAAAAAATCTCCACTAAAAGAACTCTCAAAATGTACCAAATTGCTAGCACTAGTTAAATTGTATTTCATATTCTATTTAAAGAGAAAAAACTTACCCATAAGCAACTCCAGCTATGGTGCACTTCTTAAACTGCATTACATTGCACGTCAGAGTTCCAGTTTTGTCAGAAAAGATGTATTTTACCTAAAAAAAAGTTTAAAATGTCTCACTTAAATTTCAGAAGTCTTTTTATGCCAGTCTCCTACAGAGGGGGGAAAAATCTTAAATTATTCTTTTTATCAATTTTGTTATATTGTAGGGGCACAATGGAATGCTAGTAATTGACTTCTTTCAGCATATAAAGGAATATGTTCAACTATATTTGTTTAGTATTTGAACAGTAAACCATTTCCTCTTTGACTATCAAGGTATTAGAGAAACTACAGTCATATACCAATCTGCCTCAATATGGTATGAATTTCCACCAGAAAGTGCATTTACTGTTACTTAACTTTTATGGGGCACTAAAACATCTACCAGCATTTCTCTACATAATCGCAGAGCAGGCAATAGCTTCTGCAATGAACTTCATACAACATCTGAACTGGTAAGGAAAAGGCTAATTCTGGTCTAAATGCTGTTTGAAAAGTCAGAGTTAGCAACTGGCAAGGGCACAAAAAAAAGAAGAATCTTTTCTTAGCCAGTAAAGGGTGGGGCAAAAGTGGATTTATAGTTGTTTATATGGAAAACAATATAATAATGAATAAATAATTATGTAAGAATAAACTATTTCGTGTATTCACAACTATAAACTTACTTTTGCCCCACCTTGTTTGAATAAATGGATTACAAATATACACATGTATGAATACTGTATGAATTGTAAATATAAAATTCCTGTTTGACTACTATTCTGTAGGGAGCTGATAAAGGGGTAAGCCTTGGACTGACCTGTGGGCAAAGTCACAAACAATTCCCAGCTTAGAGGGCACAGTCCTCTTAGCATAATTAGGCTTGACCTTATAACACTCCCTAGATCTTATCTGGGAAGCTAATGGGCTGAGGAAGTGCAGGAAGTATAACCATGGTGTAAACAAGTGAAACCCACAAGAACAGTGTAACTTTGGTAACCACTGCCTTGTTTACCTCTGACTATAAAATAAAGGCTCAGCTTGCCTTGGGATCTCTCTCTGTGGCCTCCGCCAGGCACAGGGAAGCTCCACAGAGACTAAGGAGAGCTAGAGAGCTATGAACGCTGTCTCCGTGTAAAACATTCTTCGCCGACTCCGTCCACACCTTTGGGAACCCCTGGACCGCTGGGGCTGGCCCCCAGCACTATTCCTGTTGTTCAACTTACATAACTTCATTGATGAATTTAACTTTTTCTTCCCTTCTGGTCAAAAGCTATGAACAATTTTTAAACAGAGTTTATAACTCAAAAACTGCCAATACTTTGCCACTAGTCAGATTATATACTGAAGGACATCTCTCAGAACAATACCTCATTTGAGAGCAAAATATGCTTTAAATGTTTTTACAACTTCATTTACTAAAAATGAAAATTAATGGTTATGTACTAACATGTACTTATGCTGATTATTCAAGTAATAGAACATTAGGAGCTGTCAATTCATATGAAGTTGCCACATACGGCAGAAATTACAGCGAATCTGACTTCCATGTCAACACATAAATGAGAAATTCCATTTACCTGGCCGAGTTCCTCATTCAGGTTAGATGTCCGAGCCATAGCAGCAGTGTCTGTGGGCTCATAGTGCATGTCGAGGTCCTTTTTAAAAATAAAATAAATCCGTGAATACAACTAATCATAAGACACTGAGTGAAATTTTATTTTAACTGGCAAGCTATGTACATAATCACTCTCAGCTTTTGCCATCCCCGTTGACTTCCCTGAACAGTACTCAGTCTAGAATATTATATTCCACAGTAAAGGCAGAGCAATGTGATGGGTAGAGCATGTCTCTGGATAGCAGACTGACTGTAAAGATTAGAAAAGGTAATGTACATAAAGAGCTTCCTTCGGTGTCTGACACAATGTAAATGCGGATGCTATCGGTTGTACCTTCTTGGCTAAGTTTCTTACACTGTATGTACTTGAAAGCAAATGAGTGCATTCTCAAAACCCAAAAAGAAATGTATAGTTTTCATACCAATTTATTCTTGCTTTGCGCCTAGAATTATGAGGTTTGACTCCTAATCCCATAAAAATTAATATTTCCTAGAGCAGAATGTTTTAATGATCAGAGCTGACTGATTTTCACATGTCAAATGAAAAGGCTAACTCTGACCTCTTCCATACCTGATTTCAGACTGCTCAATGTCATTTCTGGAATAGGTTGTTGAGTTGTACGTGCCACACTTGAAGAGGGAAATGAAACAATGGGGCAATGTTTGGAGAGGAGTGACTGGAATGGGGATGAAGTTGGAAATCAAGTGAAATGAAGCAGCGAAGGAGATGAAGAACATTTAACGGGGAGAGGGGATCTGATAACAGAATTGGCATGACAGTCAATTTCAAATGTTTTACAAGGAAACAAGATGAAACAATTTTCATGAAAGATCTGCTGGGCAGAACCAGGATCAAAAGGAGGCAGTTACTAATCTTATTTCCACACAAAGAATAAGCTGCCTGGAAAGAGATGAGATCTCTCCGGTAAGGAAAGTTAAGAACTCTCTGTGTATCAGAAAGGTGGTTGAAAGGGCTGCTGGGGTCACACACCACTAAAATTATGTAATTATTTCAAGCAAATGTTATTTTTGAAAATCCAAATAGAATAGCAAAGGAATTGACTAGTTATTTGATGTTCACAACGAGTCACGTTATTACTTCTGATTATAAGTGGAAAACCTTCAATAAGTTTTAAATGTATTTATACAAATTTTATTACAGGATTTTTCAATTATGTATCTCCTGCGTGAAATGAGCTATGCGTGCAGCTCATCTTAGATTTCTAAATTATATGAATCTTTTACCAATAAATTAAGAGACTGACAGCTGAGGTGGATCATTTACCATGGGAAGATAATGAGCAGTTACAAAAGCAGCATCAGTTATATTTTTAAAAATCCTAATACTGTTCAGGTGGAAAGACTTTAAAGTGATTTAAAAGGAAACAAAAGATAATACCACAATTTCTCAAAATAAAAGAAAAATTAAACTTTCAGGCTGGCCAGGCCTGGATATTAATTTAATTTACATAAATTCATTAATTTTAACTTTGGTAAAAATAAAACAGAGGAAGAGCAACATATTTTATAAACAAACCATTTAGGAAACAGATGTCCAGCACATTTTCCCAAGACTTAAAACAATATTTAAGAAAAAAAAAAAAAGAGGAAGAATTCAAGTGCAGCTGAAATTGTTTACAGTGTGGTAACATAAACTCTATACATGTGTAAAACATGGCAGGAACCCTGGTTGCTACAAGAAGTGCATACAGTATTATTTTTATAGTGCTCCATTGTTTACAAAGCTGTCTGCTATGTTGTGAAATTTCTTTGATTTACAGAACCACTGGGAGATGCAGGTAAGTTCCATTTATCATTCCTCTGTGAGTGTCCAAGGAAATACAACTCAAAGAAGTCGAGTGGCTTGCCAAAGCTCACACAGCTAGTAAATTGT
Source organism: Myotis davidii (assembly GCF_000327345.1). Lineage (NCBI taxonomy): Eukaryota > Metazoa > Chordata > Mammalia > Chiroptera > Vespertilionidae > Myotis > Myotis davidii. The sequence goes on along the minus strand of NW_006300210.1, from coordinate 1,123,895 downwards.
AGAACTAGAATATTTTAACTCCACCCCTCACCCTCGCCCCCCGGTTCTCCTTTCCTCTAAGACCACTATCTAATGCAAAATAGGTTTCTTGAACTAGAGACCTGCTTTCTCTAGATGTCCATAAATTTGAGTGATATTGTGATGAGAGATTTTGTTACTGATTTTCACACGTCAAATGAATTTATTATAATTGTATTAGGCTTTAAAATATTTTGAAATATTATCTTATAGTCAACAAAAGGTAAGGTATAATTAAGATTTTTTTTTTCCCTCCAAAGAAATCAAAAGATCCTATCAGGGAAAAAATATGTTTTGAGTGATAAGGAACCATAATAATTCATATTTACCCAATTGATGAAGTATGCCTGGGTAAATTTCACCACTTCTAATGTAACCAATAAGCTGATGGGAATGAGATTGTTGAAAAGGATGATGAAGGTCAGGAAATTCAGCCCAAAATTATTAGCACCACCATCTGTTGGGGAAGGTGGGAAGAAAAACATTTATAGTTTTATATTTGTTATTTTGACCAGAACTTCAAGCATAACTAAGTTTTTCATAAAGTATAGCATATCTTGATAGTTTGGGAGGAACACTGTGTTGATAACATATCCTTATTCTCAAAAACATTCTTCAAGATGGAAGAGCATTACTTGTGTTCAATATGCTAATTAATCCCATTAAGACCTGCATAATGACATTAAAAAGTGAAAGTACTGTCAAGCATTTCAAATTCTGCTCCAAACACAAAGTTTAGAGATATCAGGGACAGGACTGAGGGCTTATAAATGAAAAATCTTAACTGGGCAGAACCACTTTTACATAAATTTTGGAAAAGCGTTTCCAATTTAAAGCATGCCTTAAAAGCAAACAAACAAAACAGCGCCAGCAAAACTAACCCAGATAGCAAAAACAATGGTAGGGCAGGATCCTAGATAAATTCAGCTCTAGGTAAATTAAAATCTCCATCTTCAATGATGAAAATAAAACAGTAATCCCAGATACACTGTAATGTACACAAAGAAACAAATTGATGGTAGTTGTAATGGTTTTAAAGTTGAAATAGTAAATCAATGACTGTAAAAAAAAAAGCCCACTTGGAATAGCTGCAAAGCCCACTTGGAATAGCAGCTATATATTGATAGCTGCTAAATCAATATAATAAAAATATAATTGAAAAAAATCAATTTTGCTGTAAGATTTTCTTAGAATGTCTTCACACTTTTGAAAATTAAGTATTTGTTGGTTAAGGGCTCATCATTACATACACAAGTAATGCTCTTCCATCTTGAAGAATGTTTTTGAGAATAAGGATATGTTATCAACACAGTGTTCCTCCCAAACTATCAAGTGGCAATTAAGATAATTTACTTTCCAGAAATACTTAGGGGGGGTGCTTTAATCCCATAATAGAGGGATAAAGGAAACTAACAGCATTTGCCCTAAGACAAGGTGACCAAACACACAGAACTCACTGCCTCAGGAGTTCAAGCAAAAATACATTCAATTTAAACATGTTAAAAACATGTAAACTACTTTTGCTGCTTTAAATATACTCAGTCTGCTTTCTTTACCAGACAGCCATCTAACTACCTGTATTAAAATATTTTAAAACAAACGAATAACATTAATGAAAATAACATGAATAAAATCACATTTTATATTACTGTGAAGTGCTCGTTTTATTTTTAAGGATTCTGGAATTTTAGAGACGCTAACATTTTACTTTTACTGAAAATTACATTGAAAAGTAAAGACTAAATGCCCAGTTACCGTGGTCACAATGTTCTCCTTTCAGAAATAATAGGAGATCCCAAGAACAGCTGTGAAACAAATACCTGCACATGTTTTAATGAAAGAGAACGTGTTCAGCACTTCAATGCTTACAGTTGAGGTTGAGATACCAGTCCTTTCCAGAATGCCGTCGATTCCAAATGGCGGAGCCCACAGAACAGATAAGGGACATGGCAATTAAGATACAAAACAGAATCAAAATTTGCACATTTGTAATTCGTTCCACATTTGAGAGTTTAAGTGGTGGACTTGTTGAATTCTGTAAAAAGACACAAGATGAGTAATAAGAAATGTGTACAACGATTTAGTAATAAGTATCTAGTATTTTGATGGGGATGACTAAGTCCTCATTAAACTCAAAATCCAGACATGGGCAGGTGCCTGAACATTATACAGATAATAATCACAGATGTAATAAGCTGTCAAAGGTTAACTGCCTCTTTTTCTAAGGGCCGCTATGTCACCTAAGCCTTTTTCTATGATATCCTATGTAATAAAAGCCCAGCGACCAAACGGTGGAACAACCGCTTGACCAGTTGCTATGATGTGCACTGACCACCAGGGGGCAGACGCTCAATGCAGGAGCTGGTGGTCAGTGAGCTCTCATAGTGGGAGCGCTGCTTGGCTGACCGGGATGAGCGGCGCTCCCACAACGGGCTGATCCCTGCAGGCCACGCTCCCACCAGTGCACAAATCCCATGTAAAAACAATAGGAGAAAGAAGTAACATTCCTTTTGTAAACACAGCACTTGTACTGTGGCAGACAAGATGAACAATGGTTTACCTGGCTACTTAAGCAAACAGGGTAGACAAGAAGTATCAAGCTTAGCATCTCTGCTTAGGAAGAGAGGCAGAGAAGTTGACCTATAAACCCACAGCCAGAGACTTGGAAATTCCAAAGTCTGAAAGCAATAATTAAAGGATCACTGGTTTCCAGATTTTGGTGGCACTGAGAAACTATTTTTACTGGACACAGCAACTATCTAAGCACTCCTGGGTGTAGAGAATAATAGACAGGTTTCCTCATATGTATTTAATGATAAAAAATGATTATGCTAGATTTGTGCTAACAAAGAAGGCATTCACAGGACAGAAAATTAAATGTCATAACCAATATGAAATGACTTACAGAATCTATAGAATAATTAGGGATGAAATCCTTAATAGCAGTTCTACTTGTCTGGTGATTCTAGTTGCATGCCTTTACAATGTAGCAAGTTATCAATCAGCCCTCAGAGCAGACTTTCATGTAGTATCTTAAAACAGGGCTTCCCACACCCATCTGCGTAAACGCTGGACACTGATGATATTAAATGTATAGAAGGAGCATCCACAGGCATGTGTACTAGTAAACATTACAAACTAGAGGCCCAATGCATGAAGATTCGTGCAAGAATAGGCCTTCCTTCCCCTGGCTGCCAGCAACGGCTTCCCTCCAGCACCCAGGACCCAGGCTGCTTTGCTCAGGCTGCTGCCAGGCATCTGGGACTGGTGCTGCTTCACTCTAGCCACTGCCACCACCCACCGGGGGCATGCTCTGAGCCGTGCCCTGGCTGCTCGGAGCACGCCCCCACCCCTGGTGTGTGTCTGCTGGGGCTGGGGGCGGCACACAGTCCCCTCCTGCCCATCTGCGCATGCAGCTCCTCCTGAGGGGTCGTGATGCAGCCTCCTTCTGAGCCAGTCATGATGCCTGGCTAATTTGCATATTACTGCTTTATATATATAGATGGCTAGGATGAAGGTTGATAAAAAATGGCCTACCATAAAAATGCTACGAAACAACGGTCAACATTTATTTCACGTTTTTCTTCTAATTTTATGAAAATAAGTCCTAAAATTTGATCACTGTATTCAAATAGAATTATAAGGCAAATACTTCAATGCCCAGCACTCATCATTACGCAGACAACTTGCACATAGCACTTCAACAGTTAGTAAATGCTGCCGATGGAACCAATACGTAAGATCGCTGAGCGTTCAAGGGCGGGTGGTCTCTGGGGAAACTCTCTGGCGTGGTGTGTGCAGTGAACCACAGACTGCCCACTCACCCAAGCACGAGATTCTGGATGTAGAAAGTGGGGCTCAGGGATCTGTGACAGATGGTCTAGTACGCGTGGGACTCCTGCACCAAAGGCTACAAACAGCACATTTCCCAAAGATTTAGGTCCAGGAGGTCTGCACAGGTAAAAATCCCACCTGCATCAGCTTCGTGTCATGTCCAGTGTAGACGACTATGCCGTGAACCCACTGCGTATTTCTTAACTGGGCGCCTCGAAGAAGGATCTGATCTGCTCCCAGGGGCACAGTGCTGTGACAGAGGACGTTGGCATTAGAAATGGCATTTTCTAAAACACTTGAGTCCTACAGCCACTACAGAGTTCCAAAAAAAATGGCTCTTTTTTAAAAAAACCCTTCTCGTATTTACTGTATTTTTAGAAAAGAAGTCATTTTTCTGCCCATAAGGATTTTCTTACATGAGAACAGCTGCAGGGGAGCATTTCCATGGCTTCTCCTTAAACATCGATCCCACCATTTCCTACAGTTTCACAATCTAAAATAGGAGGCAATGTTGTGGAATGCAGAGGCTCATTTTCAAACCTAGTTAAGACTTTTCCTGATTCAGTTAAGTCCATTTAGGGTTCTGAGTTGTTTGGAAGTGTTTAGGTAAGGAGCTCTGTTCCCCCTCCCTCACCTTTCTTTAAATGAAAAATAGCTTTGTGCCAGGCAGAGGTGGCTCAGTGGTTGAGCGTCATCGACCTACGAACTGGGAGGTCACTGGACAGTTCCATTGCCAGTCAAGGCACATGCCTGGGTTATAGTCTCAATCCCCTGTGTGGGGTGTGCACGAGGCAGACTACCAATGATTCTCGCTCATCATTGATGTTTCTACCTCTCTCTGCCTCTCCCTTCCTCTCTGAAATAAAAAAGATATATATATTTAAAAAATTAAAATAAATAAAAAATACACAAGGTAAGATAAATACACAGATCTCATCATTTTCACAAAAGGATTCCAGGTACAAGTAATGTAGAAGTGCTCATTGATGTAGAAGAAAAAGGTTTCAAGTGCTCAGACTGAGAGCACAAGAAAGTATGTACCCAGGTTAGCAACACACTGTGACACAGTGAATTCTGTGTTGTTATGAAGACCGACTTTACATACCCATGTCCATCAAGCCTTATGTTTCCAACAAAATCGTAGAGATGTCTGTTTGGACTTTCACACTCAACTCTGCCAGAAATTCTCATCAAACTGTCAATGTCTCTTATATCTGCTGTTACTGGTAAGCCCTGTTTAGAAATGTTTCAATAAGTAAAGAATATATAAAATACATTGCATGTGGGAGGGAAGGGGGAATTCTGAATCCGTCAAGGTCTATGACCTAAGAGATACCACTATTTTATAAGCAATTCTGCCCCTCAGACAACAAATACCCTTTGTGGATTCATAATTAAGGGATACCTTCCTCTCCACTTGAACACAGGTTTCTAGCACAAGAATAGGGCATCTATTGGAAAGTTCTAAAATATATTCAAGAGACTATCAACTAGTCTGAAAAGATATTTTAAAATAAGTTTTTAAGACACTGCTTCCAAAAATAAATACAGTATGAATATCTCTGCTGAATCTCAGAATTTGGCTGAAAAAATGAATAAAATCTATGCCCAAAGAGAATAGTTTGTTCTTTTTGTTCACTGAGAAGGAAAACTCCAAAACAGTTCTTCCATCTGGCCCAGGAGAACTGTCTAGAACCGAACAGGCCTGCTTCCTGTCACCCTCTGGACTCAGGTGCTCTGTGATGACCGATTTCCCCTCCCCCCACCCCAATCGCCCATGTGTCTTTCTCCCCATTCACCGAGAACCCGAGGGAACACAGTCATGAGCAGCTTAACCATGTTTTGATCAACGAGCGACGGCATATATGTCTGTTTCTGGAAGATTATCATGGAGCTGAAAAATCCTATCGCCTACTGGCATCATAGCTGCTGTAATATCACAGAGCAATGCATTGCTCACATACAATTATGTATAGTACATAAGACTTGGTAATGATGATGTTACTGGTTTACGTACTTACTATACTATCTTTTTTATCAGGATTTAGAGTCTACTCTTTCTACTTACAAAAAAAGCATGCTATAAAACTGGATGTGTGTTAAGCTGGCAGCAGCCTCGGACACTCAGTGTGCTTGCTATAATCTCGTGTTGTTTTGTGCAGTGCCATGCTGTACAGGTTTGTAGTGTACAAGCAATTGACTACACCACACGGCCTAGGTGTGTCGTAGGCTAAACCATCTAGGTCTGCGTAAGTGCGCTCTATGAATGTCGCACACTGATGAAATCACCGTAGGATGCATTTCTCAAAACCATCCCCGTCTTTCAAATGGTGTATGACTGTACATTTTTTAAGACCCTTTTACAACTTTAAAGGTAAGAACCCTACAGTTGCTTTCTATTAGAGATGGTGTGAGAAGTCAACAAATCTAAACTATTCCCTGGGATGAGTGAGACAATTAGAGCAGCAATGAAAATGGTCTTTTCAATAGAGTAAAGCTACATAATTTGGGTCAGGTGAGTAGGCAAAAGGAATAAGCTAACACACATCCAAGCAATTAGAATTACTACTATTTTTATTATCATTAGAGTGTTGGCTATCACATAAAATATTAAAAATAGTATCTATACAAACAGGACCACATGTAATCAGGCAAGTAAACCCGAGTGTTCCATAATATATAATGATACTGATTTCTAAATCCTCTTCATAGGGGCTCAGTGAGAAAACACACACAATTGGACAGAATTACTTCAACTCGGGGCAGTAAGAAGTAAAGCTACTGAGTCCATGTAATCAAACAGCAACCATGATACAAACCTGTGTTAGATCTTACCTGTCTAATTTTCAGGTTTGTTTCCCCATCTAAGTTGGATGTTTCAATGTAGCACATGGCCTGGGGCTCGCTGTTGTTTAGAATTGAAGAGGAAAAAGATTCAGTGGGGGAAGAAACGCATAACACAAACTTACTGACTGCTCAGACTCACTGAAGCCTTTCGCTCTAAGCAAAGCTTTAGCTGCCTACTTTCTTGCCGGTTCCCACTCTTAGTGCAAAATGCTGCGAGGCAGAACCCATGCATGACAACTCATGGACCAGCTTTTCAGCCAAAGGATCCCAAAGCAATTTCCTGGCAACGATCAGTACAGTTCTTCAAGATAAAGTGAATGCTTAAATCTGTCACATTATACTTGGAGTGTTTATCCGTACAGATACAACACAGACTGTATCTGAAACGTAAAGCCGTTCTCTGTCCAGATTTAACTTTAGCTCAAAAAATATCAAGTGAGATGCATGCTCACGGCCACATGTAAACTGGTTCAGGCAAGTGGTTGATTAGAAAATTCCAGATTGCTGCTTCTAAAGACTTGCATTTACTACCCTTTTAGGAAAGATGAATAGAGTCACAGAAACTGTAATACTTAAAATTTAAAACTACTTTTAAAATCCGTATGAACAGATTTTGCAGTGAAAGTAGCTTTCTGCTCCTATTCTATTTCTTAAAGTTGTTTTAGAGACTTTTGTGACAGTAAAAAAAACACAACCTAAATAAAACTAAAACCAGCCAATTTGGCCCTATTGCTCTTTGACCTGACCTAGAAGATCCTCCTGGGTGTGTTAGTGAAGTTTGGTGTTCACTGGCTGGTGGGAGGGCAGGTTCTCCAGCTTTTTTTTTTTTTTTTTTTTTTTTTTTCACAAGCACCGTGTCCTGAACCTTCTATACCCTGCCCCTTCACATACTAACTTTCCTGGTGTAATAATTATAGACAGGTGATTTTGCTGTCCAAATGTATAAGCTGATTCTCAAATATAAGGTAAAGCATTCTGAAGTTAATCAGTCTTATTAGCACTCGATTATATAAGCCCAATTAGCGAACATCACATAAGTAAATATGAAGGCAATCTCTAATGAGCATGTGTATTCAAAGTTGGGAAGCAATAAATGTATCAGTTACAATCACCTGGAATTTTCTAATCAACTTCTAACGTGTGTATGTGCAAAACAGACTATTCTGAGTTTCAAAAATGGGCATGTAGCTTAGTTTTGTGTCCTGAAGATTTGTGAAAATTATTAAACCATATGGTTATAAAATATTTTACAGATTGACTTTAAAATAACTTTGCATGTTCTCATGTTCTTCAATTTACTCTATGGGCTTTTTTATAATCCCATAAAAGCTGATACTTTCCCCCAACTGGAAAAATTTTCAACATTTAATTTTCATTCTATCAATTATTCAAAGTTGCTGTTGTTTTATTACTGTCACAATAATAATGTGGCTCTGGCAATTGCTCTCAATTTGTAATTTACTTATGTATATATTTGGAACAGAAATGGTTTATGAAATTATAAACCACATCTTTGGAAAATATATAAGCATGATGACAAACACATGCTAAATGAACAATGCTGATTCTAGATTAGGGCAGTAAAAAAGGCATTAAAAAGTTTTACTTTACAGATCCAACACTATTCTCACATTAAAATGAGAATAACATTCTAATTCCATTTATGTACTTTTTTTTCAAAAAGCAACTTTTCTAGGACTTTACTTGGCGAGGAGATTAGAAAGTTAAATGGCTGATTTCCACTTGAAATGGGGCAAATTAAATATGCATCCAATTCAGAACATACTAATCCCTTAAGAGAGCTGTTACTGAAGCGGTTCTTAACAGTGCTACGAAAAGGCAGCAAGATATATCAGAGAAGAAATCATGCTAGGCAATAAATATCTCAGCAAAGTGTGATGACATCCAACACACAGACTACAGTCAGAGAAGCAAAGCAGGCTTTTTGATTAGCAAGTGGAAAAATGAAACAAGATGCATATCACAATCAAGACACCAATAGACAGCTGAAAGTAACGTGCACTTTCTCACTAGTCACAAATGGAATAAAAATTGATCCCGCAGCATGCGGTACAGAATGTACAACAGTGAGCTTTGTGCAGGGAGGGAGTCCTCCATAAACCCTATCCAAGTCCAAATAACAGCCATGTGTGCTGAAGGGATTCTCTAGAACTTACAGAAAGTTTCAGATGTAAGACAAATGTTTATGATCTTAAACATTTCTCAATGACTTTGTTTCATGTAAAGGTTAACATTGTCCAAAATAACATCCTGGAGAGGCATTGAATTAAGCCTTAGTATTTAGGCATGTTGTTAAAAAAATGAACATATATGAAAGATGCACAGGAAATGAAAATCTAGCTTTATTGGCATGCCTCATAGGAGCTGAATCTGCCTACTGAAGGGATGAACATCAGCCGACATTGCTTTCAACAAGGCCTTTAAAACATCTGTGAAATGTCCATCACCAAGAAGTAGAAAAAAGTCTGTGTTTTATAGGAGGAGACACAGAACTCAATCATCTTTGGGTGTAACTGTTCTCTGGTGTAGGGTGAGGATCCGCATGCACACATCCTGTAGGACTCAGCGCTCTAACCTTGAGGACAGGCTGATGAGATCTGCTGGGAGATGTTCCCCATTGGTCACTTTCACTATTTCCCCTACTGCCACCTACAGGTCCCAGTTTAAAATAATTAAAATGGAGAAAAAAAAAATAACAGAGAAAACAAACAAACAAATGGACAAAGGAGACAGAAAGTTTGAAATTATTATAGAAAATAACACATGTTAATAAAATGTCTAATGCCAATTTTTTCAAAACTTATTTTGATCAGGTCTAAAGGTACAAGAAAACATGGACTATTTAAGGTGGAGATATTTGCTTTTAAGCTCAATTTTTAATTTTTAATGTGAAAATTTCTGATTATTAAGCATTTAATCATAAATATATCATATCCAATAAAAAGATATTTCTATACATAGAGCTACTTTATCTTAAAGATTTTCCTTTCTCTAATTCCCCACTCTCATGCCAATCTACTCTGTGTCCACTCCTAGCCTAGAAGAAAGGAAATGATGTGGAAATTACTTTTCAGGAAACCACTTTTGAAAAACAGAGTATACTATACTAGCTCTTCTTCTATACATACACTAAAAAAAAACTAAAATTTTCTTATTCCAAAACATTTTCAAAATTATTACATAAATACCTTATCAACTTTAATGCAGAACTGCAAAGACATGGATTTTAGGATATTAGAAGGCATAATTGCAGCCTTTTGAGTTATTTAATAATTAATAAAGTGTGGGTAATGCATTATTTTGGAGGGTAATCCTTTGAACCTGGGAGGAAAATCTCAAAAGTATGAAGGAGACATGCCCAGAACCTGTTTGGATTTAAATTAATAGTCTGAGCTATTTTACTCTATTTTAAACTTTCTAAACTCATTTATCTATTTGTTATATGATAAAATTTCAGTTTCTTTATTTCAAAATGAAAATCAATAAAACTACTTTCAAACATGTTTATTCTTTAATTTCAAACTACCTCAAAGAAGATATATTACTAGTAATTAATAATTTAAAAATATTTAGAAATTAAATTATGAACTGCTGTTTATTGCTGGTGCAGGGGGAAATCACCATGTACTTATTTTGATAGCAGAGAGTATGATATAATGAAGATATTAGACTAGGAATTAAGTAGTGTAACAGTGCTCTTGTCATTAGCTAAAGTTAAATGGCTAAAAACAAGATAAAGCCAAAATTCCTCTTTCTGTTAAATGATGACAAAACTTCACCTACTTTTTAACTCTCATGTAGGTTCAAAAGAGCCAAGTAATTAAAAAACCCTTTTGGAAAAAAAAAAAAAACATGAAAAAACAGACAGGTGGTATTTTGTCACTTGGACAGAAATATCAGGTAATCTTTTTAAAAGTACTAATTTTTGGAGGAAGTTAATCACTGTGGATGCTATATTAAGATAAAGGAAACTATTTTGATTTGCCAATATTGATAGCCACCAGTAAATGTTTTTAATGTTTAGAAAATAAATCCTTTTAAAATGCTCTGAAGTTTAAGAAATTCAAGTACAGAGCATTATGGGAATTTCTAGGATTAGACAGGGGCAGATGAAAAATATTTGGACATCTTTTAACTTAGAGCTAAGTATAAAGCCAGGGCAGTATAGTCAGTTATCTTCATATTTTTGAGCATACAAAATTTAAACATTGTAATTAATAGTTCACATATATTATTGTCTCTATGACAATGTCTCTATGATAAGTTTAATCAGGAAAACATCATAACATAAATTGATGAAATGTTTTACTATCACTTTGAACTTAATTATATAAACACAACATTCAGATGGTCAGTCATCTACTACATTTCTCAAACTTTTATTTGGCATATCATTCTGTAGGTCAGACATGCTGAAAGCTTACTGAAATGCTATCAATTTAAACAAAAAGGACAATTGAGGAATATGAGAGTTTGATTAATTCATCTTCCTCAGTTAAAAAGATATGAAATTAAGGCCTGAGGAGTAAGTGTTTTGTTCAAAATCACCAAGCCAAGACACTTGGCTTTCTGCCTCCTAAGCAGAACTCTCTTTAATACCTGAGGTCCTATAGTACCTGAGACAAAGGCAATAGACTCCCCGTTAAACTCATTCCCACACTGCCCTGTGTGGGCCATTCCCTCTACTCCAGTTTTAGAAACCTACCCTATTCAAACAATAAGTAAAGAAAACTATAAACAGAAAGGTTGATTTAAAAACCTCATAATTTCAAAACCTATAAAGAAATGGCACAGAGCTCCCAATTAAAAAATATGAAAATATACTTCAACTACTTATAGACTTACTTCTAAAAATATCTTACTTGCTCATTTAAATTTCACTAATTTGTCATATATCCAATCACTTTCAATAATGACCTGATTAAACAGATTTTGAAAAAAAGGACACTGTCCATATTTATATGTGGATTTTACAAATAAAACTGTCCAAGGAAATGATGATAAACAACCTCTAAAAGATTAAAAACATTATTTTCTTACTTTATGTTAGGACTAGTTTTATAGTTTTTAAACCTAAAACCATTTGAAAGTCACATTCTTTAAAGGGTAACACTGCCATATGTTCTGAATACTAATTCATGACTATCTTAAATATGAGTGAAACAAAAATCATCTAAATTCAGTAATGGAAAGAATTTTTAGAAAAGGATCAAAACACTGTATTTTTTCTTGGAAGAGTATGGCATTTCAAAAGATATGATGACAAAAAAACAAATCATCCATTTTCTTGTACCAATGCACCATAAAGATCAAGTAACTTTGGAGAGATATACAAATGCATCATAAAGGAATTCGTCATGAACAAGGATTGCAAGATAAAATCAGTACAACCCAATCCAAGTATTATATAAAATAAATGACAGGAAATCAGACAAGAGTCAGCAGTCCACATTAAAAGGATCTGGACATATCCAGAGGAAGAGGAGACTCTTAGCCATAATTATAAGTTCTGAATGATAAAGTCAGGTGCCTATCATTTATTTTATACAGCAAACATGAAAGAGTCACTGAAGTCCAATCAAATTTGTAATGCTTAATTCAGAATCATTAGCGAGGTTTAAAATTCTTCGTTTATTCCTTATTTCCTTGGAGAAATCACAAGGTCAATGCAGAGTAGAGAAACCATCCTCTACACTGTTTGAGCATCAGTAGGTATCTCTACCTTGATGAGAGAAGTACAGTGTCAGCAGGTATATACTCTTTGCCTTTTATTATAACTATATCTCCAACATTTACCTGAAAGAAAACTGGGAATTGGTTAATTTATCTGCATTGAAAGATAGATACAAACATACAACCCATTGTATTTAAACATAAAACACAGTAAAAATAGTTACTGGCCAACAAGAACCACTTATCTCCAAAATGGCAAAAAATTATCTACCAGTGAGG
>NW_006300210.1:1085595-1111193 GCF_000327345.1 Myotis davidii | reverse complement strand
GTATCTTTATCAGGTGTATACCATCTGAATACAATAAATCTATCCATTTTATCAATTTAATTGACATCCCAACTTCTCATATTCTGTCACTATGACATAAAAATAAAAAGGAGGAATTTACCAAATGAAATCTTTACCTTGTTTAAGGAAATCTCAATACAACTAGAAAAGCTATTAAATTATGTATTATCGATATATTACATGTCTATTATAAATATATATTACACATATAATCATTATTCCTTATGATGACCTTATGAAATAGTATTAGTTACAATTCCCAATTTAGAGAGGAAGAAAATGGGTCTTAGGTTCTAAGTTATTTGCCAAAATCACAGTGAGATGAAGAGCTTAGACTGAAATCTACATCTGACTGCCTACAAAGCCTTATTGTGCACAACTAAATATAGTGAAACTATCACTGTATTTTAAATTTTAGTCTCTCTCATTTTACTACTGTTAGCATTTTTGTGAGTATGGACTGAAGACAAATTAAAGATATACTACATCAGACACTGTTAGAAGTAATTTAAGTGATAGGCTTGTCACAGAGCTTCTGGCAAACAATACAACTCCAACTCAATCACACTGATGACTACTCCCGTTAGAGCATGAAAGTTGCCCTCTCTTTGTAGCCAAAGGAACCTAAAAATAAGTTTCAATTTTTAATCAAGGGAAGAAAATCTTTTTTATTACTATAGCCCCCCCCACCTTTTTAGTTAAAGCCTTTTTGTTCTTTCCCCTCCCTACTTTTCCTTGAACCCTGAAATAACACTTTACTACAGAAAAGGAGAGAATGGTATTCTCAGGGGAATAACAAATGAGAAATTGTTACAGGGACAGCCCACTCTGGCTACTTTATGTTCTGGGGGAGGAACAGGTCAGGAAAGTTGTGTGCTGGTTATTCAGGTAGGGAAGCTCTGGATGCTTTGATCAAAAGAGATGTATTAGAGCCAGACCGGCGTGGCTCAATGGTTGAGCATAGATCTATGGATCAGGAGTTCACAGTCCAATTCCTGGTCAGGGCACTGGGCTGTGGGCTCAATCCCCAGTGTGGGGCGTGCAGAAGGCAGCCGATCAATGATTCTCTCTCATCATTGATGCTTCTATCTTATTCTCTCTCTCCCTTTCTCCCTAAAACCAATGAAAATATATTAAACACACACACACACACACACACACACGAGATGTATTAGAATTGATAGCAAATCATCTGAAATCAACAAATTGCCAGGAACCTTGAAATCCAAAACCCCTCCCTAAAAAAAGGGGAAAACTAAAAATCAGCTTAGTATAGGTATAAAGTGGTCCCTAAAGTAATGTCTGGTGGTAATACACCGATAGCTCCCACTGAAAGCAAGTTAAATGTAAATTCTCTGTGCCAAGGCACTTAAATAGAATGCTACCCAGGCTGGCACTTAATTGTTCTGTAATCGCTATCTGTGGGCTCACGTTCACTCTCCAATTGGACTACATTCTTAAAAAATCAGGATCACATTTATCTACACTACAGTGTTAGAGTCTAAGAGACTTAAGAAAATTGATAATTGATTGCACTGCTTTCCAACACTTGTATTCATTGCAAGTCAACGAAAGGCTTGTGGGTATGACACTGAAGATGAAAAGAAAATATTAGCACCTTATATGGCATATTGTAGTACCTCAGTGGCCTGGGAAAAACAAGGGCTCGCTGAGTGCTAAGGCAGCCCTCAGGAAAGCAGGGAACGGCCTTCCTCCTAAGGGTGCCTAGGGTTTAGATCACTTTCTCGAACACAAGCAAGCACCTCTTTTTCTTTTTGGGTTCTGAGCTCCTAGTGTGGCATTCGCCCTCCTAGCCTGGTGTGTGCAGAAGAGGAACAGACAGAGGAGAAGGTCAAGATGCCCACAATTCTTTGACCACAAGTTCTCATTGGGGGAATATCATGACAAAGCAGTTTTAATCCCCAAAACACTGCAGTTACAAAAATATGTAGGGCTTTAGGCCAGAACCTTGAGCCTTTTCAAGTCACTGACATTAGTATCACAATGGAGGATTATGTAAAAGTGTAACCTTATCAAACTAAAATAGACTGTTTTAAAATCTGTCCTTGTCTAATTGTAGGCTTCAGCATATTTGTTTCTACTAGGGAATTTTGGAGATATAAATTCTGAATCCAAAGTAATACATTTTATGGTGGAAACTTCATGCATTAAAGCAGCTTTATAGAGTGACTTGCACACATGCCTACAGCCGACCACTCGGTGCTTCTCTACAAAAGCCAGAAGGATGAGTTTGACCCTAGGATTCCACCTGTCACTGTGAACAGTCTCCGCTGCAGACTGGTCTTTGAAGAACTGGTCTTTGTGGTAAAGGCAATGAAGATGGCTGTTCACATTTCAAGACTGGCGATGCAATGCCTTGAATAGGGCTTTGTAATTGCAATACTCAAAGAAAAACCAAGATACTGGCAACTTAACTTTGAGAAAACGCTTTAGGCCAGTAACTGGGGAGATGACTGTTAATATTTGAGAGCTGAAGTCTGCCCATCTGTGAATGACTGGGATGTGTGCTGGACAAACTTGTAGGTCCTTTGAGGACCATTAAAAAGCAACCACAGTAGCCACACCTTTAGAACATCAGAGAAAACAAGAACCCTGAATTAAAGCCCATTTGCACTAAGGTCTATTATATTACCTTGGCATGTGAATCTGACTCTTGGGTTTGGTTTATTGATTTTATTTTTAATTACACAAAATATGACATAAGGTAAAGAAAAGACTTGCCCCACAATCTGGCAAACCCAACAAGCAAGCCTGCTTTCATGCCTGTCCACTTAGCGTTCTATAAACCATTTTTACAAAGTCAGCCTCTTTGTGTACATATATCGCTCTGTTCTATGGTTATATTTTATGACACAGAAACCCTCACTTCTTGCTTGCTGCTGTGAGCTCACTACTTGGCACACTCAATAAATATCTGTTGAATGAATGGTATAAAATTTTTTATAGTATTTGAGATGATAGCTTTTACTTGTCACAAAATATACCAGAGTGCAGGATGTCATACTTTGTTTATAAAGTTCCCTATTGTTGGGTATCCACATACTCTAATTTTTCACTATTATAAATAATGCTACAATAAACATTTTTACACATATATAGGTTATCCCTTACTTTGTGATTATTTTCTTGGGATAAATTCCCAGAATCCTTTTTGTATGATTCTCAATATGAAGAGCCAAACTGCTAATCCATAATAACATATGAATGAAATACTTCATAAAATTAAAAATTATGAAGTACATGAGTTTGTTTTTATTTATTGGATAGCAAATGAGACTTCAATATTGTTTAAATTTGCAACTTTTATTATTAGATTGAATATTATACTGAGTCAGGTTGTACTTCTTACTTATTGTCAACTTTTATTTCCTATTTATATAACAACTAGAGACCCATTGCATGAAATTCACTCAGCCTAGCCTGCACCCTCTTGCAGTCTGGGACCCCTCGGGGGAACGTCTGCCTGCCGTCTTAGGCCTGATCTCCCTGGAGATCAGGCCTAAGCCGGCAGTTAGACAACCCTCTCGCAATTCAGGATCCCTTGCTTCTTACCACCCTCCTGGTGGCTGCTTGCTGCTCCTTAGCACTGCTCTGGAGGCGGGAGAGGCTCCCGCCACTGCTCTGTGCTCCCCAGCTGTGAGCCCGGCTTCTGGCTGAGTGGCGCTCTCCCTGTAGAAGCACACTGACCACCAGGGGGCAGTTCCTGCATTGAGCATCTGCCCCCTGGTGGTCAGGGCGAATCTAGGTGACTGGTCGTTCTGGTCGTTCCACTGTAACAGTTGCTTAGGCTTTTATTATATAGACTAGAGGCCTGGTGCATGAAATTCATGCACGGGAGGGGGGTATCCCTCAGCCCAGCATGCACACTCTCCAATCCAGGACCCCACAGGGGATGTCTGACTGTTGGCTCTACTCTATTCATCAATGTCTATTTTTGCAACATATCTACATGATTTTAATAACTTTTGTTTTCCATTTTATAATTAGTCCTTCCACATCCTTCTTCATTTTTCCAAAATATTTTTTTCTATTTTCTCAATTGTTTACTTTTTGAAATTAAGATGAAAAATTTAGTCAGCTCTTTAGGAAGAGAACAATTTCTCTGGGATTATATTACATGAATACTTTGAAACAACTGCTATTTTTAGCTTTTCTAGGAATATGACAAATTTGTACATTTATGTGAATCTTAAATACCTACAATTTTGATGTTTTCTTTACTAAGGTCATATATATTTTAAGTTTATTTGTAAGTATCTCACATGCCATTGGGAATGAGAACTTTTTCCCCACTATATTTACAATCTTGTTATTGTCAATAAAAGAATGCTGTTTGTTTTTGAACACTTATCTTGAATTCATCATTGAACCAACTTTTACTAATTCTAATTAATTATCTAATTCTAATTACTGAGTAACATCAGCTCATTTTGGCTGGATGACTTTTGGCAACACTCTAAGTTCTATCCCCGCTCTGCATCTCAAAGTGGGATGTCAGGTACAGCACAGATCTCTAAGAGAACTGGAAATGCTGTCATTATGGGTAATTTTGGGCTGGTGATTTAATTTTTTTCTATAAAAAATTGACAAAGTAAGAGTTACAATAATCCAAGTAGATGAGCACAATCTTGAAATGGTTGCTTATTAGGAAAATAAGATATTTTAAGAGGTTAATGTTAAGGCTGACGTAGTAGATGATTACCCCCTACTTGACAACCATTTCTTTTCTAAATAAGCACTCTAGGTGAGAAGGTAAGAAACTGATCTATCAATTTGTTAGGACATGCATTTATGTTAACTACACTTTATGAAGGAAATATATTTATAATAAAATTCAATGTATCATATCCTATCTGTCTTCTCTCTAAACTGTTAAGATCCACAAATGCCAGACAAAAGCAAAAAGGCACTCTTTTGAAACAGTATTTTGAACTTTTGGTGTCTTTTTTTCTATATTGTTTTTCTGAAAAAGAGTGACTATTGCAGAAATAAGAAAAGCACAATCAAGGTATTTTCCTCTTTGTTACTTTTATGTTTGACCAAAGCGAGAGTGGTAAGTTTCCAAATACCTAGCAAGGGAAAGGCCAATCCCTATTTTAGTCACAGATTTAATAACAAAAATGCAATTAATTCAGAGGGAATCCTGTTCTGGGCAGGGATATGAGGTAACTGTGAACATCACAAGGCAGAATCAGGGGCATGGCCTTTAGCCTACTGGGACACACTGACGTACCAATACACTGGCTGTGGGTCACATCTCTGCTGCCCTGGCAATCTCAGAACCAAGTCCCCTTGGGAGAGTGGCCTCAACTCCAAAAGTCTCCTACCAAGTGCAAAGGCTATTCATCTGTGGGTGACTAGAGGTTAAATGTTCTTCTAGAACTAAGGGAGAACTAACAACAATTGCTTACCTTTTAAAATTGAGGTCTGAATAGCATATGAACACTTGGACAACACTTGCTAAATTATGTCTAAACTCACTAATGACCATATTAGAGGTTGTGTGAGTAAATTAACCATAAAAGAAATAAAAAGGTCTAAATACTACTTTTCAAGAAAATAGTCTTTCTAGCACATGGCAGAAATATTAAATGAATGTGACTAACTGAAGACTCCATGTATGCTTACAACATCAATTATCAGACAGTTTTCACATCAGTGGAATTCTTGACATTTGTATATATTAGACATAAAAATTACATCTACTATTATGCATTTCTCCTGGAACAAAGTAAGAATCAATGCATACCTTTTCCCAGTGTACAATTTCCCAGGCACCATTTCTCAACACTGGAAAGAAAAAATAAGTCACATTTTAAAGAACAGTTTTACTACTAATCAAAACCTATTTCTGATGAAATGCCTGTTTTAAATAAATAGCTTCAAATAAATTAACCAGGAGCCACTGTGACAGGTTTAAAATTATGACAGCAAGGAAATGTAAAATAAGATAAAGAATTAGAAACAACCAGTGTACATTTTAGAGCCCACAATAACCATTACTGATAGAGGGGAATATCACTGGTGTTGCTGAGGGCTTTCTCCAGCATCTAGAGCAGTGGTTCTCAACCTTCTGGCCCTTTAAATACAGCTCCTCATGTTGTAACCCCCAACCATAAAATTATTTTCGTTGCTACTTCATAACTGTAATGTTGCTACTGTTATGAATTGTAATGTAAATATCTGATATGCAAGATGGTCTTAGGCGACCCCTGTGAAAGGGTTGTCCGACGGCCAAAGGGGTCGCGACCCACAAGTTGAGAACCGCTGATCTAGAGGAATTACAGTGCTCGGCTGGAGGAGAAAGCCACAAAAATGACGTGGAAACGTGCCTGACACGCTTAAAGCTTGTCAGAAGCCATACAGCAGATACATACCTACTTAATGGTCACCGCCCTATCACCGTGTTCATGGCTTCCTGCTGCTCTATACCCAACCTGGCTCCCTTCTTTAGGGTACCTGTCACCTGGCTCAAGTCTGTGAGATCTTTTGTTAATGGAGGTGTGACTAGTGATGAAATGTATAGATCTTCAGAGTTCTTTTCAATGAGCTTTGAAACTAAACACCTGTGAATCCACTACTCGGGACAAGAAACAGACTCCAGAAAGATCGCTCCTGCCCCTTTAAAATCCCCCCTCCCATCCCCAGAGGCAACTATAGTCACTGAAGATTAGTCTTGCATCTCATACACACTAAATCACACAATATGCATGCACTTTCGTATCGAGCTTTCAATCAACATATCTGAGATTCTGTTTAAAAGATGTTTCCTTCCCCCATTAAACTAACGGGGCACTGTGGTGGATAGATTTCCAGACTCTGTATTTACTCCATTGATCAATTTGCATATCTTCACACCAATACACACCATCTTGATGACTGTAACTTATGGTAAGTCTTCAAAGAGGTAGTATAAGTCTTCCCACTTTGTTCTTTTTTTCAATATTGTTTTGGATATTTAAGTTCTTTGCATTTCCATATAAATTTTAGAACCAAATAGTCAATTCTTAAGAAACACACAAAACCTCTCAGGATTTTGATTTGGGGCTCAAGTCTTTTACCTCATGGATAAGCTGTATCTTTGATTTTATTTCCGCCTTCATTAATTTCTCTCAAATATGCTTAACCCACTTAAGCACAGGGTTAACATATATTCCAGAAATTCAATTCCTAAGTATTTATCCAAGAGAACTGAAAACATATGTTTGCACAAAAACTTGTACATAAATGCTTAGTGTAGTGTTACTTATAAACCAAAAGGTGGAAACAACCCAACTAATGAATGAATAAACAAAATGTGGTATAGCTATACAATGGAATATTATTCAGCCATAAAAAGGAATAAAGTGCTGACACACACAACATGAATGAATTTTAAAGTTATACTAAGTGAAAGAAGTCAGACACAAAAAGGACACACCTGTATGATTCCATTTATAAAAAATGTCCAGAATGCACAAATCCATAGAGACAGAATGCAGGTTAGTGGGTGTCAGGGACTCGTGGAAGGGGAATGGGGATTGACTGCTTACATGTTTGGGTTCCTTTTTATTGTTGATGAAAATATCCTGAAATTAGATAGTGGTGGTGGGCACATAAGCTTGTGAGTACACTAAAAACAACGGTATACTTGAAAATAATAAATTTTATGCTATGTGATTACAATAAAAACCAGCTACATAAAATGATGTCGATGAGCTATTTAAACATTTGCTTAAAATAGACTTGTCAGTTTTATAAGTTACTGAAATAATTCCAGTGTGAACATTTGGAAACGGTTACGTAACCATCAGATGCACTAGCATGAGTGTCCTCTGATGTCAGATCAGGGCCACTCCTCCCAGCTCTGTAATCTAAACTGGCCCTCCCTGCAATACTGCCACTTGGCAGGTCACATCCCAAAATATCCCTGAACCACTCTCCTGGGCTCCATGAACAGACAGAAGTGTCACAACAGGCTTTCCCTATGCAGCAGACCACGCTCCACTAAGAAGGTGGGAAACCAGTGGCACTTTCACGGAACCACCAAAACAATCCTCTAAACCTGCCTCACTTCCCCATCTTCCAGGACTGCTCATTTTCTCTCAATCTTCCATCATTTCTATCTGCACATTCGAGCCTCTACCTCCTTCCCCTAACTACAGACACTTGCTACTCAACATCTGGGCAGGGACCTGCGGCATCCATATCATCCGTATCACCTGGAGGCTTCCTAGACCTGAGGGCATATTTCTTTTCACCCCACCACCCATTTCTCTTGTTCTTGAAATACAAACCCCGGAACACAGAAATAAAGAGAGAAGTGCATAGCTTGTTCAAACTTGAGGCTAATGCCATCTTAGGATGCAGAGAATAATACAGATCCGATGAAGTTAAAAATCAGCTCACAACATATAACGGCTTTCTGTACAAATCCAGGCTTGAGTACTGGCCAAAAACAAAAGTCAATCACATAATTCATGGTTGTATTTACTCCGGAACTGGTGCCTAAACATCCAACTGTAGAACAATGAAAATAAACAGTGTCCCGTCTATTATGCTGGTGAATGGAAATAGCAGCCTGGTTATTTTTAATCACTGACCTCCTCTGGCCCAGCTCAACCCGGTGAAGAGGAAGTGTTACAGGACAGCGAGAAGGTAGGAAAATTTCAGGGTAGGAGAAATAGGGAAACTGAGACAAGAAAATTAAACACGGCCAAGTGGTTTGGATAGTTTGCAGCTGGCCTGTAAATAACAAGCCATTATCTTCCCCGACCAAGGACACATGAGAACACATGTCTCTCCAAAGGCAGCAGAGAGGAAGGAGGGAGGGGAAGGAAGAGTGCAGTCTTATCTCATCCCACAGAAAACCCAGCAGCCTCGGGGCCTGGCTGGTGCTTCTCACAATTCTGGGGGTGCCACGGCAAAGTTAAGGGGTGGGAGGAGGGGGGGGAGGGAAGCTTGAAAATTAATCTGTACCAAGATATTTGGCAGAGGAATTTTAAAGTCTATAGACAGAAAGTGTACATAAGGCAGAGAACCCCCTCACTCCACTCACTCTTTGGATTAGCCAAGTGTGCCCATCAGAGCATTATGCCAGATGATAGATTTGCTTGCCTTGCTGCTTTAATAACTTTGCATGTTTTACTTTCTTAATAAATTAGCTTTACTGTTTGGGGTGGGAGGGAGAAATAGAATAGTGGGGACTAGCTATTAGTTATAAGAAATATTAATCATGCTCTGTGAACTGAGATTGTTTTGTTCTGATTAAAGAAGGCACATCTGACCAGGCTGGGAACTGTACACTCCAAGGCTTGGGAGTTAACCTCGAAATGTGGCCCATTCTCCTTATCCGAGAACTGCCTATCATCATGGAAAGGTGAACATCCTTGTTGCCTGGGAGATGTCACCACCCAGAGCGCCCACTCTTTGCAACCCCCCACCCACATTGCCTGTAATCTTTGTCCTTCTACCCAATAGAAGCAGATGGCCCAAGTGGGGGAGGGGTGGTGGTGGTGGAGCAGATTTTTGTGGGAATGGTTCTCTCCCATGTTGCCAACAATATTGGAAAACAAAATGCTCATACACAATTCAACCTTGTCTCTGCTTAATTGCTCAAGTAGTGACAGGAGCCCAACCCATTCACTGTCCAGTTTCATTATCACAGCACGGTCATCTGGAGTCACTCATTTGAATTCATTCACACAAGCATGACGAGAATTGAAGTGGGGACAGCCCTCTCCCTCGGACTCGGGGGGCGTCCAATAACACCTCTCTGGTGTCTGTGAGAGGTGCCTGTCACAGAAGCAAGTAATGATGCAAGCGGGGTCCCTTGCTGAGCATTTAGCTTTCTAGGGCCAAAAGTATACTGACTTTATGCCTCCAGAGTTCAAGAAGGTGAGCCCTGGAGGAGATGATTAGTGACACCTGGTGAAGGAGAGTGAGCGCAAGCTGTGCAAGATCAGAACGGCCTGTCTTATGGGATTTTAACAGCACATTTTAAATGCAAACCTCCGCCACCTTCCCGCAGCCCCAGCCAAATGCACCTGCTATAGTTTCCACACATCTAATTAGTCTGGCAGTATGCAAAGGACAGCTCAGACTCTAAACAAATACCTTAAATATAACCTGTTTTTACTTTAGCAGGATACTACTGAACAGCTTTGTCATCATGGGTGTCTTCTGAAATGAAAACATTCTGTTGGAGTTGGTTGGGAATTCCCTAATCAAAGGCTCTGCAGAAATTGCCTGTCTCTCAGGACTCAGTCAAACACGCAAAAGTAGACGTACTCACTTAGAGTCTAAGACCGGCTTTGAGGCAATCAAAACGGTCTACCACTGGGGCCACTACTGAAGGTCTCTGGGATGCCACTCCTGGCCAATCAAGCCACTTTTTAAAAAAATATTTTGATTTTTTTACAGAGAGGAAGGGAGAGGGAGAGGGATAGAGAGTTAAAAAACATCGATTCAGCTGCCTCCTGCACAACTCCTACTGGGGATATGCCCGCAACCAAGGTACATGCCCTTGACCGGAATCGAACCTGAGACCCTTCAGTCCACAGGCCGACGCTCTATCCACTGAGCCAAACCAGTTAGGGCTCAAGCCACTTCTTGAAGTGGGTTACAAGAGGCAAAATATCTTAAAGGACAATGGCACTACCAGTGTCACAGAGGACAAAGAAAACACAGGAAAGGGAGTGTGGTTGAGTCCTATCTGGGAGTAAGTCCTGAAGGGGAACTTGAGTGCATCAAGAAGAGTCAGCTGAGACCACAGTTTTGGGTAAAACTCCATATTAAAGCATCAGCTTGTTCGCCACGTAGACCCTTCCTTCCAAAGGCCATTTTAAGGCAAAGACCTCACTGAGGCACAACTGACATTGCACTCAAGTCTCCTGCATAAACTTGCCTGTAAAGGTCCAAGTGAACATGGACCTGCTTGGAGTCGACAGACACAAAAGACAAAGGGAACGTCCCAAATTCCCTTCTCGTCCACATTCTACACATAGGTATTCAGTTAGTTGACACTACTTCTATCGATTCACTTACAAACCTTTTAACAGTGGTCCTCACCAAGCGAGGCCGACACAAGCTCTAGGGGTGAGTCCCAGCAAGTTGATGGAGAGGCGGTGAGCTGATGTGATCAGAGCACAAAGGTAAGCAAGCCCCCTTTCTTAAGGTGTTCTCTCTCCAGCCTGCTCACAGCATCAAGAATCACTCACCCTTTCCTTTATTTCACTGAGAAATTTATTGAAAGAAAAACCTCCTTCCTCGGCCTCCCCAGTCACCCTCTCCCCCACACCCCGCATCGGGCTGCAGTTTTCATAGCAGCACATTGCTCTCCACTTAAGAACTGGAACTCCAGCGATTAAATGTCACTTTGGAAATGCTGAATCTAGTGAGAGTTGTGGTCCTGGTCCTCTTTCAATACAGCATTTGGCCACATCCAACTGGATCTACGCACTGTGTATTTATTTCCCTTTGGCTTATCTCACTGTCCTAGTCCCCCCTGCCTAATTACATAGCGTTCACATTCTTCTTTCAAAAGTACAAGTGGGAACCTAGCCACACTTTCAGTAGTTCTCTCCAAATTCTCCACCTGGTTTTCAAAAGCCTTCCCATCCCTGTCCATGACTCCTTGACACACATCAGAAGCTCTGGCCAAAACCGAATATTTGCTCTTCCCTAAATATCGCTCACACCTTCTCACTTCCTTCTGGATCACCCACTGCTAGCACCCCAATAGCTTTGCTCACTGAAATCCCACTTGTCCTTCAAGAACCTCACAAATTATTTTTCTGAACCCCACTTCTCTCATCTGGCCCTTATTCATTTCCCTATCTTGCATTCAATATGAGTGAGCATCTTACTAGTCTCTTCCCTACCAGATCACAATATCCCATAGGGCAAAAACCAAGACTGGTTTCTGTCTGCACTTCCTGCACTGGGTCTTACACAAAGTAGTTGTTCAGTAAAGACTTAATGAAGTGAAATAACGAATGTCCTAACTTTGAATCACACACGTTTTTCTTCTCTCACTTTAACTATATCTTTAAATTTCCTCAATGGGTTTTGCTCCTCTGTGTGCAACTTTTATTTACAGGACAAATGAAAAACAATCTGGAGTTATATTTTCCTCACAGATAAGTACCTCCTCTCTATCCACAGCTATTGTGGACAATATCTAACCAGTTCAATTGAAATTATCCTAAGATCTCTGTAATAATTTGAAAATATTAATCTTATAGGTGTCTGAAATTATGTGCTCAGCTTTTAAGCCCAATGTTTGACATCATGGGAACAAATACTTTTTAAGAACTGTTCACAATGAAGTTGATGAACACATGGCAGAGTGTTTGTTCAGGACCACTGGATAAATAGATGTGGAGATACCTCCAGGGAGGCAAAAAGGCACTCGCTTTTTCCAGAAGCCGGGAAGTGCTGCTATTTTAAGGCCCTTCGAATAATACCCTGGCTCCTTTGTACAACACTGGACTGAGCAGGAACCAGACAGATTCAGCCCTGTTTGTAGGTCATTTCAGGCTTACAACCTAAAACATATTCAACCCACACCAATCCAACACCTTTCCTGCTAAGGACATTAAAGGTGAATTGGTTTCCAGTGGGAGATAAGCAACCATGTGCCCTGCGGGGAAGTAGCCTTATTAGTGGCCATCAGCCACCACCGACTTAATTACACTTGTGAAAAGGCTGGAAAGAGGTGGAAAGGAGACCCATTATTTTTTGCTATGTGCCTAGATGAAAAGAATTTCATGTTGTCTTTCCCCCAATTAAAATGAAACAGAAAAGTTGCTTTATTAAATAAAGACCTATTCTATTCTCATGCCTAACGTCAAACTATAACAAGGTGCTAATCTAATTGTAGGAAGGATGGCCCTCATTAACCACAGCATCTGAGCAGGTGGTCCATGTGCTGTCAGATCTCACAGCCTAGCTCTCCCGCATTCTCATCTGTAGAATGCATGCACGCCATCCTTCAGGGTGTATACCCAAACCTGGCATTTTACAGAAGCAAATCTATTCCATCAGGAGGCATTTTTAATTCTCCCAAATATCTTTCTTCCCTTGTACCCAAACCCCATCCGAAATACTGGCATGCTAGCCAGAGCAGCATTTCATAAAAAAAACAGAAGCATGTTGTTAAAATTTAAAAAGAGAACAAGCTCAACCACAATAAATTCATACGGGGATTGGCTTCAATTTACATGTCACATGAATCATTAGGAATTTATTATTTACAAATTCCTGCAGAGCAAAATTTGGCAGAACAACCCAGTTTAGGGAAAACCGTGAGAGACTGCCTCAGTGTGTGTTAGACACACGGAAAAGGGTATGTCAGAGACCGTGAGTTCAAATATCGAGGGTAGAAGTCAGAGAAAATGAAGGTGGGTTTAGATGCAAGGAGACCTGGGGCATTCTGAATATGGCAGTGCTCTGGTCTCTGGATAACAGAACGGATGAGTGGACACAGTAAGGTGTCCACAGGAGGTGAAGCAGCTGAAATGATGATGTAATGACTTCGACAGAGAGGGTGAGGAGGTGACGAGAACTTCTGCCACGCTAGTGTTTTATCAGTGCCTGCGAAGTGGTGTTATGGAAATGCATCATGCTCACACCTCAGATAATGACTTTTCAAGAAGGCTCCTCTCATGCCTAGTTTCTTCCTTCTCAAGCATCTGTTGGGAGAATGGTTCATTCACCGGTTCATTTGCTATCCAAACACATACATCACCTGCTAAGGACATGCCCCTTCGTGGTAAACACAAAGATGAGTAGGAAGGTAGAGTTGCCTTTGCAGTGCTGCCACCTGGTACAGCTCTAGCAGCACACAACCAAAGGACAGGAGCAAAGAAAGGTGGTCACAAATCATGGGGAGGAGTGGACTCGAGACTCACTCATATTCCCCGGACTTCTGAGCATCAGTGTTCTCTGCCCTCCCTCAACAGCTATGTCCTCAGAGAACAACATAACATTTTGAATTTTCTAGCTCAATGAACCATGTATCTCACCAACTATAAAACTCCAGGAGAAGAAATGGCTTGTTTTCAAAAGCGTTGATAATAGGCTAAAATGTAAAATTTATAAAGTCCTGAGTTGAGTACAAAATATGCTCCCTGATTGAGTGCATGGATTGGTGAAAATGAGGCATCAGACATGTACTAGGCTACCGTTAAATGATTAGTGATGTTGGAAATCACATTAGGAGTTTATATTTCTGAAGTTGTTAGGAAATGACAGAAAAAAGTCACTCTAGTGCCTCAGTGCAAAATAAGGAGAGAAAATATTGATTTCTCTAAGAACAGAGAAGGATTACTATTGGAATCTGAAGGAAAGGTATCTTCTTACACATTACACGGTCTTGGTAAACATTTAGAAATTGAAATTTTAAGCTCAATACTTCAAATATTTGTCAAAAATTAATTATCTGTCAAAAATACTCCCTTCCCACTCCTACACCCACTACTGACTCAATTCGGCAAAGCAAATTCAATTTCATTCTGGTCTAATGACAACAGATGGCTTTCATATTAAGCAATTTGAGTTATGTGATAGCAAACAGTGTCCTTTACAAGCAATTCTCTTATCTCCTATCAACCTCAAAATAAAAAAGATAACCCTCGATATTTGAACTCACGGTCTCTGACATACCCTTCATCTCTGTTTAGGATAACCTCTCCTCCTGTTTTCCCACTCCACCCACTCGTAATGTTTACCCCATGTCCTCTGCTCATCCAATGTTTCTTCAAAATTTAAGATGTAGCTCAAGTTAACCCATAATTTTCTCTCCTTTAATTATATAGCAGTTGACATAGAAACCATTATTTGCCACAAAAATTTAGAGAGACATTGAGATCATATAAAACATCCAAGTCCTTCATTTTGCACACAAAACCATCTTTTACTAGTACTTTGTGCTTTTATATAATTCCCATCTTACATTTTTTTCTTATGTCCCATAGGAAATAACAGAACATAAATATTTTGTTAACCTGTTAGGTGACACTTAAATAAATGTGACTTCATCCAATGTATCAAAACCCAGCAGATAATCCCTTTGGTGGAAGGTGGTAAGAAGACAAACAGGGCATGTTGATGGGGTCCCATGAAAATCACAGCAATATAAAAATAGTGTTTTTAATTATCAGCTCATTTTGGCAGACATGTCTCATCTTCAACACATCAAGGGACTTCAGAGAGAGAGACAAGACTCTTGGATGGGACAAGCCCCTGGATGGAACTCTATGTCTGTTTTGCATGTTCCTGAGTATTTCTTAAAAATCTGACAACAGTCGATTTGCTTCTGCTGAAGGTCATTTTGCTTTGGACTGCATCAAAACGAGACCCACACAACAGAAGAGCCATGCCAAATGTCACGCAATTCCAAGTTGCTAGCCTGGATTTAATAACTTTATTTCTGGAGCACATATTGTTTCCATGTATAGTATAATCAAAGTGCTCCCAATATGCCTTTTGCCCAAACAATATAAAATCTTATTATTTTCTATAAATCTTCTATAATAATAAAAGCATAATATGCTAATTAGACAGGACGTCCTTCCGAATGACCTCCCAGACTAAGCCGCGGCAGGCGGGGGCCCAGGCAGAGGCGGCTGCCGCAGCAGGGGCCATGCCCCTTGCACGAATTTTGTGCATTGGGCCTCCAGTTTCTAAATAATTATAGAATAATTGTTTCATATAATAATATCTTTTCTAGAATAATACCTGTAAGTAAAAAACAAAATAAAAACATTTTGCAGCATTTAATACTGTCAAAACCACTGCAGATTTTATGGACAGTACTTTCAAGCACATTGTTATGAGGTAATTAAATATATTAAAGATGTTACCTTCCAAAAGTATTACCATTGTAAGTCATCTATTGCGAATTTAAGTGTCATGCTAATAAATGCTACACAGCAAGAATCTACCCTGGAACAAAAACGTAAGAGATAGACAGTGTTTTCAACTGAGTTCATTTAACTGAAGTTATTATTTATATTAGTATGAGTGTATTTGACCGATATAAGAAATAAATTGTAAAATTCCTACCTTGTGTCTGTTTCTTGTTCACAGCATTATCAGCTTTATGTCGTTTCTAAAGGTTAAAAGCAAAAATAAAAACTGTGAAAAAAAATGAGCAAGATAAATAAAACAAAACAGCACCTGCAACAAGAGATTTCTTGTCATAAATTCGCTGCGGCTGTGATGATGGGAAGAACCAGAGGGTAATCAGGAATTTTAAAACTGAAAGCAATCTACAGTCCTTTCCCAGGCGTACAGGTGTATGGTCCTCAGAAGATCTGACATTAGCATGCAGGTAAGATTCAAATGTTAACGTACCAGCAGAGTTTGCGCTGAAAGGCTAACTTAGTCATTTGCTTCAATAAC
Source organism: Myotis davidii (assembly GCF_000327345.1). Taxonomy (NCBI): domain Eukaryota; kingdom Metazoa; phylum Chordata; class Mammalia; order Chiroptera; family Vespertilionidae; genus Myotis; species Myotis davidii. The sequence goes on along the minus strand of NW_006300210.1, from coordinate 1,094,765 downwards.
TCACTGACAAAAGATTGCCCAAGAGAATGATCTATAATAACTACCATTGAAGAACGGTACTGAAATATTTTCAACTTATAAAATCCATTATCTAATTAAGCTGATATGTCCTCTATAACTTAATGATGTGCTGATGTCTGTCAGTGACTACAAAACAAGTGCATCTCCCACTGGCACAAAGCCTCTTCCATCTACTGCTCCCCAAGAGCCACTTTCCCCCCAAATCACAAGACACCGAATGCATGATCCTGTTCTCCTTCCTCCCAAAAGCAATAGGACAAAAAATAAACAAACAGGTGATTTAGTCTATGTCTAGGTGGGTGAGTTTGAAGAGTTACAGAAGCCAAGGTTTTAGAGCAGCAAGGAAAAGAAACGGCAGGCCAGAGGAAGGTGAGAATTTGAATGACCAACGGAAACGAGAGGTTTCCCATGGCTTCCGTCTAAACGTATAGCATTGCGTGTAACACATAAGCTTCTGGTGACATTGGAAAAAGTGTCAAGTGTAACTGACTCTGTGTTCAAAGGTTCTATCATATAAAACCCATGTTCAGATTTAGCTGCCTATACCTGACTATAAAGTAGGATGGAACAAATGCAAAACAAATGAGTTCCTAAGCTTTCCACTGAGGAGAAAGATGGTTTTTAGGGGCACAGGGCATGCATGAAAACACTTTCCAAGAGAAAAGTCCGGAGACACAGCAACCCTCAGGAGGACCAGCATAATAGCTGGCAGTGAGAGAACTTGCTTCATCCCAATAATCAGCCAGTGAACGGCTCAAAATGCAAGTGCGCATTCAGAACGCTTCTGTGGAAGGCTTGCTGAAAACAATTCTTGCCACATCCACATGCAGGGACAATTCTTCCTCAGAATAAAACTATCATAAATAAGAGTGTAATAATGTACACTTATAATAGGCAAGTTATTCTTCCAAAAGCAAGCACACCATTTGCCAGCAAATATTCCTAACTGAATTTTTTAAAGTTCTGTTAAGTTTGTAGCTTCAGTAGAGCATATTATTCAGCAGAGCATGCTTACTCATTTTTGTTTGTTAATAAAGATTTTAAGAAAATGAACAGTAACCCCAAATAAATTTTAGACTGAAATAATGATCCAAGGTGAAAGTAGATGTTTAGAGCAAGTGCAAATATTTCCAAAACAATGCGTACCTCTAATATATAATAGTTAGGAGACTTTCAACTGAAGGAGACAAATAAAAGCTAATTAACGAGAAATTCCACTTCTACAGGAAATTTCATCTCAGTGAAACCTGAGGAGTTCCTGAACATTATTTCCATCCACAGAGAATTCCTGTACAGAGCATCCCTTTCCTCAACCTTCCCACCACAGAATAAATTAGGCTACTTGTCAGGACGTAATTGTGCTGAATATACATAAGGACCCACCCAGACAGGCAGATTCTAACCCAATGACTACAAAAAGAAAGCATCTTTGTATCTTAAAGAGATCATTATTCTAAAGGTAATAGTTTAGAAAAATTAATATAGTTATTATCTGAATTCAAATACCTCCACTGTCTTATAATCAGAATTCATTAAAACCAGCGAGACCTAGTGAATTATTTAATATTTTCAATATTTGGTTGAAAATATTGGTTTATAGCACACCAATAAACTGGACTGTGTAAATAGTTCCATGAACTCCAGGATACTTAAGGATGCAATATTGGTTAATCCTACTTCTGGGAATTCTTTCAACCTAGACATTTCTTGTTGCATCATCGTCCAGGTCTTCCACCTGTACCTTGGCCCCTTCTTTTGTCTCCTTGTGTGTAATTCAGTGATGGAATTCCTTAAGGCTCACTCCCTTACCCTCTTTCCTTCTCACTCTACACTCTCTTAGTTCATTCATACCTGCAATTCCAATGATAACCATACGTAAATATATATATACCAGCCAAAACTCTCATCTGAGTTCTAGACAGTTATATCCAGCTGGCTCCTTGACATCTCCCTCCAGCAGTCTTGTTAAACCATTCTTACAGACCATTTTTAGTTCATTTCTTAATACTTATTAGAAAGCTACTTCAAATGATGCTATTACTATCCCATGATACTAATATAATATCCTTCAGAAACTGCCCAATTAGCTGTGTTCTTATAGGCGTTTAGTTAAAACAACAACAACAAAATTCTTGGATACCATTCTATTTACCGTGTATTTTCATAAAGGGGGTACTAAAAACATAGCTAGAAGGCTTCTAGCTTTGATAAGGAAAAGAAAAGGTAAAGGTAGAAGTGGCAGTTTAAAGCAATGATTGTAAGGCAGGAGTCTGGAGCCTTATTTGAAGTCTCACAGCCCCACATAAAGAGCTGTATGAGCTTCGGCAAGTTACCTTACTACTCTGTGACTCCTCACCCTCCTCTGTAAAATAGGGATAATACCATTTATCTTTGAAAGGGTTAATATAAGATTTAATAAATGGACATAAAGCATGAACATGGAACCCAGAAGTTCACTGTTATTAATATTACTAGAGGCCCGGTGTACAAAAATTCATGCACTGGGGGTGGGGGGGGAAGGGTTCCTCAGCCCGACCTGCCCCCTCTCACAGTCCAGGAGCCCTCAGGGGATGTCCTACTGACGGCTTAGGCCCTCTGTGGGAGGCAACCAGCCGATCGGGGAAGGCGATGCCCCCATCACGCCTCTGCTGCTGCCACTGCTGGCTGCCGTGGCTGCCTGAGCCTCAGTCCTGGCAGCCACAGTGGTTTGCTTGAGCTTTGGCTCGCACTCATTGCCTGAGCCTCGGGCCGGCCCTGGAAGTGGCAGCCACCACCCATGGCTTGCCTGAGCCTTGGGCCCTGGCAGTGGCAGCTGCCATCTGCAGCTTGCCTGAGCCTCGGGCAGCTGCTGTGGCTTTGTCCGGAAGACATCCACCCCTTTTATTAGTATAGATTATCCTATATAATAAAGAGGTAATATGCAAATTAACCCTCACACCCTCATAAGATGGCTGCCTACGACCAGTCCAGCAGGGGAGTTAGTGATGAGGGATGTCTGACTGCTGGTTTAGGCCTGATTAAACTGGCAGTTGGACATCCCCCAAGGATTCCCGGATTGGAGAGGGTGCAGGCTGGGCTGAGGGGACCACTGCTCCCCCCCCACCCCTCGCCCCGCACGAATTTCATGCACCAGGCTTCTAGTTAGTATTGATTATTGGTGACTTGCCACAAAAATAAAGAAGAGCAATGGATGGGATAGAAATTCCATCAATTTCTTGGACAAGATACCTGGCCTCTCCAAGCCTCAGTTTCCTTACCTTTAAAATGGGGTTGATATCAATTTTCAAAAGTTATTGAAGGAATTAAATGAGAAAAACTTTTGCAAAAACAAAAGCATAATACCTAGTAAGTAACAGATGCTCAATAAAACCTAGGTTAAACAAAGAAAGAAAAGGGAGTACAAAAGGCAAAGAGACAAAATTGTAGTAAAGACCCATCTTTGTAGCGTGCCAAATCCAACCTTTATTTGAAAGGTGGTAAGTCTGTGTGGAACAATACGCATGAGAACCCCTCCCCTGTACTTTTCAGCTAGTGGTCCCCGTCCCCACCAAGTATGTCATTGGCGATCAAGAGGACTATAGTGTTTTACACACACTCACACACACAACCTCTGTTTGTACTCTTCCACACTTAGATGTTTTTGACACTAATGAACTAAACCAGGGGCGGTGTGGCCCTGCAGAAGTATTAAGGGTGCATTAATTACATGTTTGACCATATATAGAAGGCTAATTTTTAAGCTGATAATTTTGTATGGCCTGCGAATGATGTTATAAATATCCAAATAGCCCTTGGCAGAAAAAAGGTTCCCCATCCCTGGTAAACAGTTGGCTGACCCATGTCTAATGGTCTAGTGATGCTATGGCTCATGTGTTCTCAGTGAGATCCCAATTGGATCCCCCGCAGCTATAATATTAATGAATGTTTGTGTAATTTTAAACTGGAGCTTTCTAAAGAATGCGTTGGCCTTTCCTTTCCTTACCATCTGACTTGCCTAAGGCTTGACAGAAGGTCCTTTGAGACAAATTATTTAAAGGGCATAGGAAAAAATGTTGACTTCCTCAACTAAGGTAGGCAAACAACAGATAAAGTAGGAGAAAAAGAAAAGCCTGAATTTATTTTGGGGAATGTATGTTATAAAAGGGAAACTGACTTCCTCTTTTCTCGGCTACTACGGAAAAATAAAAATAGCACATTTGCTGTTGCTTTCTTCTAATAAAACAAGATAAAAGAAAAGGAAACTTAGAACTACTAAAATAAGAAAGGAATCATAGTTATTTAATGAGGTGAAAACTAGGGTATATAAATTTAAAAATAAAAAATACCAAGAAGCCCTTTACTACATTTAGATAGTTTGGAGGTTCTGTTTAACTTGAAACAAAGTTCAAATTGAAAATTGAACATAATTAATAATAACGTTCAAATATATTTTTTCTAAGTCAATTATTTCATTCAAATTAATTTCTTTCATTAGTAAACTACACACATAAGGAAACACTATAGCAAGCATTTTGAAATGTTCATAATATAAAAATCAATAGAAATTAACTGCAGAGGTGGGAGGATATTCTACACACTTCTAAGTTAAATGGGCATTTAAGCAGCCTGTGTCAAGAACGAAATAACTGAAAGAAGGAATAATATTTTAAAATAGTTATATAAAACTACAGAGTCACATTTACTTATTAAAAAAATCAAGTACTTACAATATCTTCTATGATTTCTTTGACAGCTGCCACAGCCAAAATAAACAAGAGAGGAACCAGTGTTGTATAGCGGCCTGTTGGTGATACATCAGGTATTTGCTATTTGAAGGAAAAGAAAAAGAGAGAAATCCCGTGAGAACTAGCAAGTTGATAATACATTTAAAAACGGTAACATCTTAGTGCCTCTTAAAATATGCTTCCTTGATTTTACTATCTTAGCAGACTGACACTGGGTAAGATGATTTGCTCAAGACTAAGAAGCAGCTGGAAGAGCATGTTAACTCGCTTCCTGGCAAGCAGCTGTGTGTAGGACTAACCCCTACAAAGGGGGCTTGGTTACATACATTACAGTATATCCATATACTAATATATCATATGACCATTAAAATATAATACTTTAGCTACACAATGAATCTCATGGGAAAATACTGATAAAGCAGGTTATGAAATGTATGTACTCTGTGGTCCCCTTTGAACACTAAATTAATATACAAGAAAAAAAAAAAAGACCAGAAAGATATACAACCAGATTTCAAGAGCGTAGTTGCCTCTCGGTGGTGGAATGAGTTATAAATTTTGTCTTTAGGTATTGATATGTTTCCTAATTCTTTCTACAATGGGTGTATGCTATTTTTTGTTAAAATAAAACTCCCCCACCCCGATTACAACTAACACAACTACAAAGAGAAACAAGATTTAAAGTGATAATTCTTGTCTTCTGAGGTTCAGAATTGACAGTTAGATTGCTACTAAAATAAATTGATGTTTTAAGAAATTGCCCCATCACCCTTAGAACCCAAACGAATAGTCCTCGCCACATCGAATTTACAGAATGTTTAAAAATAAGCTGATAAAAATGAATGGAAAAACTGAAAGAGGTATGAAATTCTAACACGGCTGTAGCAGAAGCTGGAAATGTCCACCCAAACCAGCTGATTTCTGTGTTCGGATAAGCTTCGGAAGATTGGTCACAGGCTTTTATTAAATCCGAACATCTGCTGTCGAACTAAGGTTTTACGACAGGACTTTACCTGAAGCAGTGCAATAAAGAGAAAGAATGAATTGGCGGCTCTTCTGAACTGAGAGTAGAGAAATCGTGGGAGGAATGTGATGATGTTGTATTTCGCAGTGCTAGAAAACAAAATGGAAAGTAGCATAAAACTTAATTGCTCCACAATTAGCTCCAACGTTTACAAAATTCTAGTATCACCATCTGCAAAAGTAGATGAGGAGCCTCTGTCCTCTGCTTCAAGTTGGGAGACCATTGCAAATGGTCATTAACCGGAATGAAAAGGAGTGAAAGGAACTGTATAAATGAACAGTAAGACTTTCACTTTCTGCCTAACATATTTCTTTCTCCTTAGTCAGCCATCCTGTTTAACATCACCAGGGGTAGCTTACAAAGAAGAGCACCTTCACTTAAGAAAATGTATAATATGTTCATTGAAAATAAAATCTTGCAAAAAAACACAAAGTCCGCAGTTTGAGCAGCAGCACCAGAGAGACTTTAAGTGGAGACGCTGTCCCTGGATAATGTCAGAGAAATGGGGGGTTTCCTGGATTTGAATTTTCTTCACGGACCCTCTATGACTTTGGCTAGGACTGCACACTGAACACTTCAGATATAGCCCGTCAGTCACAGTTTAGGTGTTAGAAGCATCCAATCTTCCTCTGGTTAATAACAGAGAGAAGATTAAAGGGACACATGCCACACTCCCCAAACTGTGAAAAGTTCCTCTTGCTTGAATTTTAAGTTGTAAATGTTCACTTTAAATGGGCATGTCTCCAGTTTAGGAATGTTGCCAATGGAGAAACACTGGGCTAGCACTGGGGGTGCTCACTTGGTTCCAGGGGACACCAGGTGAATTGGGCTTATAACAGAGATACTTTTATATTATTGTTGCAATGAATATATAACAATGGAGTAATTCTCACAGCCCTCCATTCCTCACCACCATACTAAATTTCGCAACTATTTAACCAAAAAGAGTTATCCGTGAAGAATGGCAAAGGACCTCTTCTAAAATGTGAAAATCCAAACAATAATCTATTAACAGGCTTAACACAAAGGGATTACCCATGAGCAGCTGCTTATCCTTTCTGCTCCTTCCTTATTGGCTAGAAGATGGAGGAAACGCTCAATATGAACTGATGTAACCGCAAGCTCTTTGCAATCCTTTTCGTTTGGGCTGGGAGAGGGCCCACAGGACTTGGCCTGCTGGCGGGTCCCAGGTCATTCGTTAGCAGGTCCTACCTGACGTGGTTGTTACAGAACTTGGTCAGCTGGGGCTGGTTGATGAATATAGTCCGTATTTCTTCCTGGTCTGCCAGGGAAGTCTTCTCTGAAACATCATCGGTCTTCTCATAACCTTAAAGAGAGAGAGAGTCTTCTTACTCGATAAGAATTGTTTCATTTTATTGTCTAGACCAGTGATGGCGAACTGATAACACATGTGTCAGAGGTAACAACGCGAACTCATTTTTTTTGGTTGATTTTTCTTTGTCAAATGGCATTTAAATATATAAAATAAATATCAAAAATATAAATCTTTGTTTTACTATGGTTGCAACTATCAAAAAATTTCTATATGTGACACGGCACCAGAGTTAAGTTAGGGTTCTTCAAAATGCTGACACGCCGAGCTCAAAAGGTTCGCCATCACTGGTCTAGACCAAAGCCACATTTCATAACTATTCCAGAATCTAAAATCTGTTATAAGCTATATGCATCTCCTTATTGGTCTTGTTTCTTTCATGATAAAAAGAAAAAGGCCTACATTTAATATTTCTACTGAATTTAAAAGGCAGCATTTAATAGTATGTAAAAACTGACCCATTTCAAAAACAGTGACCGATTTCCAATTTTTGTTCATCTTTCCCCCATATATGTTCAACTTACTTTATTTCCTCCCAATACATAAGAATGTGTCCAAAAGTAAAAAAAAAATTTGAAATTGGTTTACATTATAGCTTTAGACAAGAACTGACAAGACAGAGGTAATTTAAAATATATTTTAAAAATTTAAGCATACATATTGAATGCTTTTGTTTTTTCTTTCCTTTTTGGATGAAGACAGAAAAAAGATGAACAATGAGGCATAAATAGGAAACCACCACAATTACTTAACTCACTATGAGCATCTTACTCTTTTCACTAATTAGAATTTATGTTCACAAACAAATTTAAAATGTTTTGAGATCAAGTCATCTCACAATCATTGTAACAATTCAACAGATTCAGGCAATTTCAACTAGGAAACAGCTTAGTGCAAAGTTGACGGTGGTTTTTAAAAAAAATACATGTAAGTTCTAGAAGAATAAAACAATTTAAACTGCTTACTTTACCTAGCGAGAATTCAATGAGGCTGGATTAAATCATTCCCTCCCCCTTTGCTAGAGAGGCTCACACCAACAGTACTCTACCTCAAGTACCCACTTTCCTTCTCTTTTCTGCCAAGCCAATGCCAACTCCTCCCTTAAGAGCTGCAACTTGGGGTCTCTCACTAAAGTCAGTGAGCCTTCTCTGTGTTCCTCCATGCTCCCCTCTCCCCAGCAAAACACTTACCAGAACGTTTCCTTACTGCCTGCTTGTGAGTCAGTCTCCCCCTACCAGAAAGGGAACTCCCTGGGGCTACAGGTGGCATGTTACTCATCTTCCTACCACGGCACAGGCAGCAGGTACTTGGTAAACGTTTGCCGAATAAACACCACATGACAAAGGAGTGGTTATTTGGCCGTTTTTTTCTGGGGCAAGTGAATGCTTCTCCACCCAATGATAAGGACACCAAGGCAGCCAAGAGCTGGTAATCATCTGTGCTCTAAGGAAAGCTGGCCTGTGGGGTTTTGTTGCTACATGAACTGGGAAAATCACTCAGGCTTTCTACAAAGGGGAGGAACATGAGCATGGAGACCAAGGGTGCAGGCAAGAGCGTAGAGCAGCTGTGGGCAAACTACGGCCCGCAGGCCAGATCTGGCCCATTTGAAATGAATAAAACTTAAAAAAAAAAAAAAAGACTGTACCCTTTTATGTAATGATGCTTACTTTGAAGTTATGTTAGTTCACACAAACACTCCATCCATGCTTTTGTTCCAGCCCTTCGGCCCAGTTTAAGAACCCACTGTGGCCCTCGAGTCAAAAAGTTTGCCTACCCCTGGCGTAGAGTGTGCAGGGGAGTGGGAATCTACACTAATAAAAGGCAAACATGCAAATTGACTGCACCTCCACTATGCCTTAAGCCACACCCATCAGCCAATCAGAGCGACTATATGCAAATTAACCCAACCAAGATAGCAGCCGGCAGCCATGGAGCTGGAGCAAGCAGGAGGCTTCGTTGCCCCAATGATGGAGGAAGCCAAGCTTCCCAGCTGACGCAGCCAGCTCTGAGCTCCACGCAAAGCAACAAAGTTTCAATTATAGAAGGTAAATAAACCCCAGATACCTGC
>NW_006300210.1:1068385-1084864 GCF_000327345.1 Myotis davidii | reverse complement strand
CCGCCTCATTAGCAGAGCTAAGGATGTCCGACTGCAGCTTAGGCCTGCTCCCCGCTGGCAAGTGGACATCCCCCGAGGGCTCCCGGGCTGCCAGAGGGATGTCTGATTGCCAGCTTAGGCCCAATCTCCCAAGAAGCAGGCCTAAGCCAGCAGGTGGTCATCCACTGAGGGGTTCCAGACTGTGAGAGGGCACAGGCCAGGCTGAGGGACCCCACCCCTTGAGTGCACAAATTTTTGTGCACCGGGCCTCTAGTAGGACATAAAGATGAAGCACAGACAAAGGCCAGGTGGAGACAGGTGAGATACGGCATTAAAAAAGCACCCAGGCTGGGTCTGAGGGCACCTGTCATGCTTGTGAAGAAGTCTGATGGCATCCTCCGGTTGGCAGCCAGCTTTCCAGGTAGACAGGCAGGGAGTGAGAGTCACGGTTTACACTCGGCACTCGGATGTCACACGGCTCCACGTAAGTACTGTGACCCTCATTTTACAGTTAGACACATCAGCAGCTTGGCCCATGGTCAGTCACATGGTTCATAATTTTCTTTCACTGCATCATGTGTTAGATACACTAGCTTTCCCTCCTAGTTTCATAGAATCCAAATTTCACATATGTATTAATACAGACCAAATGTTTGTGCCCCTCCAAGATTCATCCCTCAAAGGGATGGTATTTGGAGGTGGGCCTTTGGGAAGTGATTAGGACACGAGGGTTGAGCCCTCATGAATGGGATTAGTGCCCTTGGAAAAGAGACCCCAGAGAGATCACTCATCTCGTCCATCATACGAGGACACAGCGAGAAGACAGCTATCTCTGAACCAGGAAGTGGGTCCTCACTAGACACTCAATCTGCTGGCGCTTTGATCTTAAGCTTCCCAGCCACAAAACTATGACGTTTTGTTACAGCAGCCCAAACAGACTAAGACATGGGTTATCCAACAGAGGCACATCAACCTTCAACATTCTTAAAGATGTTCCTAATGACAGTGCAAAGGGCACAGTGGACTGTTCATGGCACCGCACCTAAACAGAGAGCCTCAGGAATGAACACCAGGTCTCTGCTCTGCTCTGAACTGATACCCTCAGGCTGTACTTTATGTAACTGGACTGCTGGGGGCCTGGGTCCTTGGATGTTCTTAGCTGAGGAATTAGACGTCACTCATCCCAACATACACATTTATATTAGGGTCTCAAAGGCTGCTAGGGGGAGTTGGACATCACATCTCCTCACCTATTAATTTGTATTCAAGAATTTCTATGAAGCAAAGGACAAAGGAATTAGAATCAACCCCTTCCCCAACATGAAAGCTAGAGTAATTAAAACAATTTTGATGGACCAGTATGTCCCCAACCAAGGTCTGATAATAAGGGACCTTTAAGAATTGACAGAAGTGTGGAATGACCAGTCACTATGATGCGCACTGACCACCAGGGGGCAGATGCTCAATGCAGGAGCTTCCCCCAGGCGGTGTGTGCAATCCCACAGGGGGAACACCACTCTGCCAGAAGCCACGCTCACAGCTGGCGAGTGCAGCGGCGATGGTGGGAGCCTCTTGTGCCTTCATGGCAGCGCTAAGGATGTCCGACTAACGGCTTGGGGAGCAGGCCTAAGCCATCAGTTGGACATCCCCTAAGGGCTCCTGGACTCTGAGAAGGTGCAGGATGGGCTGAGGAACCCTGCCCCAGTGCATGAATTTCATGTCCTAGGCCTCTAGTACAAAATAACATTGAATGTAAACTGTAGTTGAAAAATAAAACAAAAGGTAGGACCAATAGAGGAACGGAATGGTTCCAGGCACAGAATACTGTGGATGCCATAGGCTTTCTTCACTCAGGCACAATGGAAAAGCCTTGGAAAGGTAGGGCATGTGCATCTGATATGGAGCACAACCCTTGGGGCTGTCAGTACGACCCCTGAGCAGCTATGATACTCAAGGAGGAAGATCTGCACCAAAAATAAGGAGGCGAGGCACTCAGACAGTGGGAGACGGTGGTCACGCTTGCCCTGTTTACTTAGGGCTCCAGTGAGGTTGGCCGCACAGGCTCTTTCACCAGCACTGACACACAGCAGTGCCACAGGCACCTGAGGCCCACTCCCAGGATGTCTGAAGGCCGGAGGTTGCAGGTACCAATTTGTGTATGTACCTGATAGCAGGTAGCAGTGATCAAGGCATAGATTCTCAGGAATACCGAGTGAATGCACCCAACCTCAGAGGTCCACAGGAATATCTCATGAAGACATCTGGGAATAAGACTGGCATGCTTACTAATTTGGAATGTGAGAGTTTGTACTGTTATGATTAGAATCTGCAATGAACTCTTACCTTACATTGTAGAAATAGGCAGGATAGGTTTGGACATATGGTAATGCGTCTACCCAGACTCCCTTTGTGTAGAAGAGAAGCAAGGCTCTTCCATTGAAATGAATGAACCAATCCTTGGAGGAAGGGAGGCAGCGATTTTGATCTCATATTCCTTCTGGGTTACGGATGAAAACACATTCCCTACATTCAAACTAATTTGAATTATATTATTATAAATAATTAATATATTATTAATCTTTTTATTATATAGGATTACTTTCAACATGCACCAAAAAACTCTATTTTTATGCTTCTTTTTAATTTCATCTTCAAATAGCCACCTTCAACAGCTATGATGATCACACCTGGGCAATGCCTTCACTGAGATGCTGATGTACAGAGATGGCAAAGGTCCCTCCACCACTCTGCCCCAAAGAAGGTAAAACTAAGATGGTACAGTTGCCATTCCTTCCTATACACAGTTTGTCCTTTGCTTTAAGGAGGGAAGCTGTGCCTCCTGGGATCTGTTTAATAACTCAGAGAGCTTGTTCACATAAATCATTAAAGATCACCAGTAGCTCTTCATCCACCTGTCTTTTCTCCCAAAGACTTACCAAGAATGGAGTCAGCTTTTGTGTCTTCCCCTCATGAAAGGCACATGGAGGAGAGTGAGGCCAGATCTATCAACAGTTCTCATGGAGGCTTCATGGAAAGTGGGGCTTTCATTGCCCTTAAGTCATGCAAAAGGTTTTAGCTACTGAATGTGCTACAAGGAGATATTTGTATTACTAAATAAGGATATACAAGCAGCTTTGATAAGGATATCCTATTTCAGCTTCCAGCAATAACTTTCTGGATCAAGAAAACATAGGGTGATGATGGTCAGCACCCTAATCACAGCCCTGAAGTGAACACGTGCTCATCTTCCCCTAAGAGTGTTAGGCCATTAAGCCCTCTTAGTGGTTGTATGTCAAACTCAGGTTCTCCCACTGGTTACTTATGTGACCCCAAGCAAACCACATAGTCCCTGGGCGGTGCAAAAATTCCCTCCACCTACCTCCTGTGACCCCTTTCTTCCTTCTTTTTTTATCCATATTATTACAAAAGTGAGGAAGGTAGGCTAATAATCTTAGGTTCTTTTCCAGCTCCAAAGTCCTGGGAAATTCATAGCTACTGGGCACCAGGAAGGAAAAAAGTCAAATCTCATTTGTTTAGAAAAACAGGACAGTTTAAAAATAAAATACAAAATTTCCCTACTGGAGCCAGACGTTTCACAGCAACGGCTGCCTGCCATAATCTGCTATCAGAACTCATCACAGGGCCAAATGGTGTTTGTGGTCATGACAAAATCTTCTTATTTGAAAAGGTAAATAGTGACTATACTTGGTTGCCAGCAACTACTGTACCTGGCACTCACCTGTTGACCAGTGACTACTGGGTTACTGAGTGTGTTGACTGACATATAGTCTTTCTTTCTTCCTCTGCCTAGATTCATGATCACATGCTCATATGCCCACAGAATGACAGAATAGCGAAGAAAAGTGCTCAATAGTTATTGAGTGAAAGGTTTTTAGTCCTTTCATACAATGACAACAGAATTATCACCTCTGAAATTTCCCATTTCTCATCACAGATACCATGAGCAAATCAGTACGTCCATTGTTCAGTCATTCACTTATTCATTCAACACATACATTCATTAGAAGTTGAACACTGTGCCTACTATGTGGCAGCCATCTTTATAAAAGCTGCTGAAACAGCAGAAAAATAAGATTAGGTCCCTTCTTCTTGGGGACTTATTTTCTAGAGAACAAGATAATTACAGAACACAATAAGTGTGATGAAAAGAAAACAAGTGCTTGATAGAATGATTGCTAGATCTCTTTGTGCTTCTGTTTCATCATCTATATATGGAGACTAGAGGTCTGGTGCATGAAAATTCATGAACTGGAGGGGGGATTCCTCAGCCTGGCCTGCCCCCTCTCACAGTCCGGGAGCCCTCAGGGGTGGGAGGTGACCCGGCAATCAGGGGAAGGCGATATCCCCATCACACCTCTGCTGCTGCCACTGCCAGCAGTGCAAGCCTTGGCTGGCCCTGGTTACCTGAGCCTTGGGCGGCTCTGGGCAGCTGGGCAGCCACCATTCAAGGCTTGCCTGTGCTCGGGCCGGCCCTGGGCGGCTGGGGGGCTGAGGGGATTGGGGGGGACTCCAGAGGCAAATGCCCCGGTGGGGCTGAGGGGATTGGGCACTGCCATTCTTGAGGGCGTGACAGTCAATTAGCATAATCCCTCCTTATTGGCTTTGGGCACTTCCATCTTTGTGACAGTGTGAGGGTCAATTAGCATATATCCTCTTTATTAGATAGGATGATAGTAGCACCTACTTCAATGGGGTTGTAAGGACCCGGTGAGTTAACAGATGTAGTGAACAATGCCTTGCACACAGTAATAGCTCCAGAAACGTTAATTATACTCATTGTGTAGCTTTATACTGAGCGGAAGGGAGGCCTCTCCATGAGGACTTCCATAAGGAAAGATGAGGGACAGTGTAAACTAACTGGGAAGAGCAGGAGCAAAGCCCTGCAGGCAAGAGTGAGCCTGGAGCTTTCAGGAACATGAGGACCAGTAACAGTGAACAGGAGCATCAAATAAGAGGAGGCAGGGCCGGACTGGGAGACATAATAAACTTAAATTTGTACTCTTTATGCAATAGGAATCCACTGAGCAGTTCTAGGCCGGGAAGACCATTTTGTGGCTACTGCAATAATCCAGGTGAATGGTGATTATGTGAGACTGTGGAGACAGAGACGAAAGGAAGTGGATGTATGCACGGTAGATTTGGAAGTGGAGCTGGTCTGAATGTTACAGCCTCTCCAGGTCTCTCATCATCCCACCACTGTATGGAGCCACAGACACCCACTGCCTGCTGCTACTCTAAGCAAAAGCCCAAGACTTAAAAGAAACAGGGTTTTCAAAACAACAAATGATTAACCCCTTATGGAAATGTCTCTATAGCCAAACAACCCTGTCCTTAGACACCACACATCCTTTTCTCATCAGGACATGGCAACCAATACTATTGAGAGCACAAGGTATAACCCAGAGATTGTAAGACATGAGAGAGAGTCAGGACTGGGAGCACAGGCCATGGAGTGAGAGAGAGAATCTAGCCCAGCAGTTATGAGCTGTGGGAACCTTAGACAAATTACGTATCTCTAGCGGCCTACCTCCTTCCACAGGTGTCTGAGGAGATTAAGGGAGATGATGTGCATGTAAAGCACTTGGGACAGTGGCTAACTTCTCCTGCGCATATAAACGTTCTAGCTATTACTTTTATTGTTGAAATCGGAAAGGCAGACTACAGAGAAAAGGAACAGGCTTTGTTATCAGATCTGTGTTCAAATTTGGATTATGGCACTTCTATATAACTCTGGGAAAGTTATTTTATGTTTTGAGGCTTGGCTTGCTCCTTCATAAAATAGGGTTAATATGAGGATTAAATAACAGTATGTTAGCCATGTAGCACAATGCTTGTCACTCAAACAGTTTCAGTCACTCTATTCTACCAAGAGATTATAAAGATAATCTCCCCTTCAAAATCCTTGAGATGGGAAAAAAAAAAGTTTTAGAAACACTAATTTAGGTATTAACATTTTTTAAAAAAAATCGGACACTATTTAATTTAAAGCTGTGTCCAGCAAATGAATCTAGAGAGTAAAATAATGGATTTTACTCTAGAATTATATAAATTAATATTAAATAAGTACGTTCCCCCCAAAATGTCATCTGTATAGTGGTTATGCAACAGAAAAAAGAGGTGGGGAGGTAGAAGGGAGGAGAGAACAAGATACAAAATCATTCAGTTGCCTGATAATATGGTTATAGAACCATTACATTTTTTGCAGACTCAACTTTATTGCAATTATAAGTAAGGCTGTAATCGAAATCAGAATAGCTATTATATTAACTCCCCAAACATATTTAGGAAAATTCAATTATATATTCTTCTTACTCAATGGCTTCCAATATTAGGCATTAAAGAGACCATATTGATTGCTCATGTTTCTTGACCTAGAATGAGATCATTAGACAAATAGCCATGCTTGCAACAGTCATATAATCAAATAAAAGAATATTAACTGGAAAACTAACCAGAGACTTAAAAGGCACAAACGCAGAACATAGGTGTGATTAAAGGTAGGTGTTACTTACCTTGGGAAATTATGAGCATTACCCGTGGTCTATTCTAAAGATTTGAATATGTCTTTATTTTGTTGTCTGGGAAAAGCAATAATAATAAATGTCCTTATCTAAAAAAATCTTTTTGGCTCAAGTTTCTGGAACAAAATCTTTGGCTGAATAATTTAGATGTTTGTATTTTATTTACTTTGTTTTTAGTGCTATCTTTATATATAACATGTATCTAGTTTATTTAATTGGAAATACAGAAGCAGTTACTAGGGCTACGGAAGGGATGTGAATCACACGTTCTGCATTGTTGAAGCAGAATGGTCAAACGTTCGGTTGTGAGCCGGGCAGCAGCCATTCAGACAGACAGGGTACAAAAGGAACCACCACTCCACAAACAATAACCGGGTGCTTTGAAGGTTAAGATTTACACACTACATTTTCAGATATGGCAGTGATACCTGCCACCAACATTTCTAAAGCATGCAATACCTGACTATTTAGTCAGGGGCACTGACCCCTTTTCCCTTAGATTGTCAAAGTATAAAATGACAGTAGCCAACACAACAATAGCTGCTTGGTGTGAATGAATCAAGAATATACCTATTTTTTTCCTGTCAGATTGGCAAAAGATATACTTTTTGGTGTGCCACAGAATTTTAGTAATGAGTTTATGTGTCCTGTGACATAGAAAACGTTGAAAATCGCTGTACTATGGCACGGAAGAAATCAAACACCTCTAAAAGCATGGAAATTAAATAGAAACTATCCAGCAACATGTTTCAAATTTCTAGATCATGCCTGCAACAGCCAGGGGAAATGAAGTGTTCGATTGCATCCATATCCCTTCCCTGTACAGAGTATATTGATTCAGGCTCCATGTGTGTGTGTGTGTGTGGGGGGGTGTTGAGGGGGGGAGGCATCTGCTACTCGCTCCAACTCGGTCTGCTTCTTCTGAAAACATTCCTTTGATTTTCTTTGGAAAACTTCCTTTTCCCCAACTGTAGGCGGTCTTGAGGGACTGGTCCAAGATAGCATCCCCCCTTTGGTTTTAAAGGTGGGCACACGGCTCATGCTAGACTAATCAAAGCCCATTTGCAGTGTGCACATATGAAACGGCTGAGCAAGATTAAGACCGACGCTGTGGCATCCTGAAGTGACTGTCCATTAGTCAAGCTGCCCTGGGTCATCCCTGACCTTCCTGTAAAGCCTTTCATTTGACTCTGGAACGACTCCAACTACTCACAGACTGCATGGTTTCCATACTGTGGAATTTTAGTGGAGGCGTTTAGCAGTGGAATTTCAGTCCTGGCTGGAAGCCAAATCCTGTCCCACTGCCCATCTAATGTAGCTGGGCACTGTCTAGACCTGGACCTGGCCAGGGAAGAGGCTGAAACCTATTCCTGGAACCCCAACCACTAGCTGGCTTTTTTGCTCTGCATGGATGACCTAGGATCACAATGCAACTAACTACCTTGCCTCTCCTTCCCCCAACCCCCAAATCACCAGGCTGCCTGGAACTTTCCCTAACAGGCCCTACTTGCTATATCAGATCTCCTTGGACATAAACAGCTGTCCTAATCCAGCCCTGAGTGCAGCATGTTCTAGGATAACTATGGGTTGCACAACAGCCAAAAAGCTTTCCACACCTCTAGTTTCCTCTCCTTTACCTTCTTGTTCATGCAACTGGGGTGCATTTAAGTTACAACACCGAAACTATAATGAATATTGTAACAAATAATATCCACTTACCCTATGTAAAACATGGCTATCTACCTCAAAATTTGGTTGTTTTTCATCTTCACAAACAAAGGGTTCACTTCATTAAAAAATAAAGAATTATTCTCAAAATGATGTCGATGTGATTTTCAAAAGGATGTAAGGAAACTTAGCTTCTCATATGCAGAATTGGTCATGGTCAGAGAGCCAGTGAGTACCAGAGTCAGGACAATATTTGGAAATTGGTAAATTCCAGCCCAACTTTAATAGTGACGATGGATGCACTCATTCATTTGACTATTAAGCTTGACCTGCTCTGTCCCTGTAACTATGTCTCCTCTATTTGCTCTATTCCAACCCAACACAAGTTTTTTAACCACGGCCCTCTCCTACCCTCATGGCCTTGTTACTGGTAGTTGACCATTCTTCCTTGAAGTGTCACCTATAAAAGTTTCAAATAAATATGGTGGTCTTTTACCCCTCCAACATTCATCTTTTGATTGACTTAGTTATATAGCATCTGAGAATAATAACAGATGTTAGGGATGTACCTAACTTATATATTGAGGACAAGGCAGACATAAGGGTGTATGTAAGTATCTATCATGTATGTTACTCTAATATGGGCAAGAAACTTAACACTTCATGGAAGTCCCTTGCATGCCATAAATGTTTACTAAATTTTCTATTTTAATATCAGATATCCAAAAAATCCAAGACAACTTAATAGTCTTCTCCCTATCCTGATGCCTCTGATATATTTTCCTATCAGGACCTGTGATGACCATACAGGGTAAGTAAGATTTTTCTTAAAGTGCCTTTGTGGGAACAGATGTAAAAATAACCAAGTGTGAAAACACATCAACAGCATGTCTTGCCTGAAACAGGAAAAGATAATGGGTTAACACTTCCTGAACTCACACTGAACTGCAGCAAGGCCCAGATGTGGTAGTATGAATTCGAAGCGGTAGACGCTGAAAAAAGTATTGTCGGTATTCACAGGAAAGGTTACCTTATGCGGTATTACATGAAAATCTATGGCATGCCTAGTGTTGCACCTCACACGTAGTAAGCACTCAAATTTCCTGGCTGCCTGCCTTGGCTATTAACCCAGAAAAAAAAGTCATCTTGGGCATGCTGAGTTGCTGAAAACAGTAATGAAAACATTTATCAATGCCAAATCGTGCTTAGCAGGAAAAGGAAGAAGAACAACGAAAGATGAAAGGAAATTAATGCTATCGCCTTGGGAATATCCCATGGATCACTTGGTCAGGTAGAAGAAGTGAACGGTTTGTTCCTCATATAGAATTAAACCCTGGCACAGAAACAGATCGCACTCGCAATAAGGGGTTTCAACTCCCAGGCATCTACCAGGCACCTCCTAGAAGTTTCAATTAGCTAAAAGCATCAGTAGCTTGTCTTGGCACCCAATTCATTCAGGAAACAAGAGGAGGAATGGCTGCTGTGTACTGGACTCTAATCAATGCAACAGTGACCAAGTAGTAATGATACTCATAGAAGACATAGCTGCACCAAAGAGCTTTTGACAGTCAAAGGGGGGACACCAGGCTAAGCCACGCATGCACGCTAGACCGAGGAGGACACATACAAGTTATCGAGACCCAGGAAGGGCAGACGTTTGGAAGCACGTGTAGAGCCACATGCTGATTTGTTGTGAAAGGTCCTGACAAAGGAGGTAAAGGAGGTGTATTCAAAGAGACCATTGGGGCTGCCCAGGAAGTCACTGTACCAGTAAAATAAGACAAAAAAGATCATGGGAAAGGTTGGAAATTGGGTCACCTGTTCACTAGAGAATAATAACATACACAGACATCGGAGAATGGAGGAAAGATGTTTTACACAATGTTGGAGACTACCAAAATGTGTCCTCCCTTCCATTTGGAATACAAGGGGCTGATGGCATTGGTCTGCTGCCTGCAGATAATAAAATAAAAAGCAGAACTTCTCTAAAGAATTTAAATTAAAAAAAAAAAAAGCAGAACTTCTCAACTCCTGCGTCTCATACTTCATTTCATTCTCTGTCAAGGAAAATCTTCTTAAGACTGGAAAGGTTAGAACAAACATTAATTGGAGGAACTAAAGTGAAAGGGAGGGAAGATAGGGGACTCTTTAAAAAAGAAAAAGGAAAGGCAGTACCTAGCTGCTTAAATAGATTCCTATGATAGAGCATATCTATATTATAAAAGGCCAGTGGCCGTCACACCATCACACCGGAACCACCAAACAACTGGACACCAGGAGGTGCTTGGAGCACCTCTCAGTCCCTCACCCTGGCCTGCCAGCCGCAGGGGCGGGGCTCGCGGCTCTGCAGTGTGGGGGCTCATGGCTTGTGTAGTGCGGGGGCTCATGGCGGCAGGTCTGGGGTCCCAGGTGCGGTGGGTCTGGATCTCGCGCGATATTGGGTGCTGGGCCCCTAGTAGTATATAAAACTTGTAAACCTACAGAACTGTGAGCACCTGCAGAGCATTCAGGTAACATTGAGTACGACACCTCAGTGTTTTCAAAGTGGTGTTTTTCACACACAGAATGTATAGTCAGAGATTAAAAGGAAGATTTCCCCTTTGAAAAAGGTTCTTTGCATCACCTCAGTTGAGGCAATAATGTTATTGGCCAACTCCTTAGCGTTTTGGATTTCAACAAGGCTTCCAGCTCGGCCCTATAAAATGGAGACAGGATTCCATGATGAGATAGCACTGTGGCTTTACAACTCCATGACAAACAGCCACAGAGGGGGCTCAAAGTGAGGCTGTCCTTTGGTTCCCCCTGCCTACAAGCCCTTCTGAGGGAGCCGACCAGGGACACCCTTGGCTCTTGCCCCTCCTCCCCTTTCCTGGCCTAGTTCCCTGGCCTGGGGTGTCAGGGAGAACAGGAGGCACCTGACCAGCAAGGCTAATCAGATTTCCTTCTGGGATGTGAACTTGAGACCCAGAGACACAGGCAGGCAGACTTGGCACTGAGCAGGGGCTGTCGTGGAGGGCTAGGCTGGAGGTCACAGCTCCCTGAGGCCAGGTGCATGCCTACGGTGTGAGTGAAGTGGGGAACAGGGTGGATGCATGGAGGAAACAACAAGGCCATACCAGGCAAAAACAAGGCAGAGGGAGAGAGCCCAGAACCCCATGAGGATCTGCTGTGATCCAAGAGGACCCCCTGGATGGTTAAATGCATAACTTAGTGACGGCTCTGGAGCCAGACAGCCTGGGTTCCAACGATAGGATAAGGACACCCATGGCATGATTAACATATGCACAGCGACATGAAAAAAAAATCGGAATCCAGGAAGGTTTTAAAAGGTTGAATAAATCGAAGGTCTGATACTAAGGCCCCCCAAAAAATCAACTGTGCAAATACAATATGGGGGACATCTGGCCCAGCCAGATGTGTAGAAAATAAAAGGCTTTATTGCTTTTACTGCTTTCTCAGCAAGAAAGGACTTGCTAAGAAATAAAGCTGTCTGAGGATGAAATGAGCTGCTCCACCAGCGGGTGTGATTCTCAGTACTGAGAGGTATTCCAGCGGGAGCGGGCTGCCTCAGGGACCCGGCGGCACTATACCACCGCTCAGTTCCCTCCAACTCTCGAATTTCATGATCGTTATAAGGTCACCAGAGAATCATTACTACATCAGAGAGCCGATGCACACGCAGGTTTTAATCACCCTGTAGATGGGAAAAGGAATTATCGAATTAGTTGATAAAAATGCTTTGAGGACAGTTAACCCCGCTGACTTCAATGGCAATGCCTTCACAAGAAGATATGTGAATTATAGTTTTGAATGAGTGAGCCCTTAAAACATACTGGAAGAAACACTAATACAACCATGAAAGCTTTCTGAATGATCACAACTTTCCTTTTTAGAGCTAGTTATGCATTTTCAACATAAAAACAGGTAGATGCACGACTGATTCCAACAGACTCACCTTCATTTTGTTTAAAGAAGCGGAAACACCCTAATAGCATCACTTCGCTGCTGTGTTGTTCTCAGGAGAGGCAGCGCCGTTTGATGGGCACCTGCTTTTTATCACCATTGTGACTTCGGCAGGAGAGAAAGATTATTCACCTTTATTTTTTAACAAAGTCTCAACCATCAAAAACACCCAGTGAAGAAACGAAAGCCTGCCTGCTAATTATGGCTTTGATGGAGGAGTCAGAGCAGCACACACAACAATATAAACCACCCACACGCACGAACAACTTTTTATTCTGTAGAACCAGACATTACCCCTGAAAAGAAAAGGGGTGCCACTCTCATCTGCCTCTCGATGACAAGCAGTGTCACAATCTGGCATGTCAAATATCCAACAGGTCCGTCGAACAAGCCTAGGAAAACAGGACACCCATAAAGGTGCATGGAGAACACCACCTCCAGACATAACCCTGAGAATGGGTGCGGCTCCAGGCGGCTTGTCTGCCATCCGCACTGTGGGCAGCACTGAAGAACCACCGAGACTGGTTGGACAAGACAGGCTCGGAGACTCAGGAGTCACTTGCACAAAAGGAAGACAGGGCTGGCAGCCACTAGTTTGTCAGGATGTGGCTAAAAAAGAAGATAAACCTCCACTAACCAGATTAAGCTGGGATGTGTGAATGACAGCTGGTGGGCTGCAAAAACTTAAAAGACCCAGCACCGTGCTCAGTGACATTAAAGCAATGACACCTACACATGTGTGAGATTGCTATCAGCTCTACCCAATTCACAGGTAGAACAAGCACAATGAGAGGATAGTTTGAACAGATATTTCAAGAACCTTCCAATGCATTGGTTCTCAACCTTGGCTGCACATTAGAATCACCTGGGAATCTTTTTAAAATCCTGATTTCTGGGCCTCATCCTCTGGAAATTCTTTCCTTGTTACGAATGTTGTGGCTCCACCCCATAACAAAGAAACAGAATTTCCGGAGGATGAGGCCCTTAATCAGGATTTTAAAAAGATTCCCAGGTGATTCTAATGTGCAGCCAAGGTTGAGAGCCACTGTTCTAATGTCATACGTAAAAATCAGCCAGTGCAGTCTCTGAAGGCATCACTTTGCCCCCCACTTGCTACCACCACTAATTAGAATCGTGAAATCAGCCACTTAGATGTGCAGTACCCGCGGCCATTGTTGAGCGAAGTGCAATGGGTCTCTGGTGATAAGAGGGAAAACTCCACGTGGCTTCAAAACCATTCCACCCGCTAAAGTTAGCTTCCACAATTTCAACAGCTGACCTTATCCCCAGTCACCCACCAGATGCGGGTTCAAGTAACATGTGCTGAGCGCCTACTTCACAGCTCTCACTTCATTTCTCACCCTGAAGAACATCCCTGTGACGTGGAGCACCTCAAGAGCCAAAACAACACGATGATGGCACGGAAGACTATTCTCATCTCTGATTATGGCGCAAAAAGTCCCGCCAATAGAATTATTCAGTCCCTAGATGTCTAAGATCTAGGAACACCTAAGACCCTAACAGTTATGTTTTCTAAAGTTCTAAAGAATATTTGGAGAAAAGAAGATGGGAGAAAATGGAGAATGGATTGAAATCCTGATTTTAAGATAAATGCAATAGTCTTTCTAAAAAAAAACAAACAACAACACAAAAGAAATGTACACAAACATACATATTTTGGCACATGTGGATCTCCACACTCATTTCTAAGATGCAAGGAGGTTTTCAGGCTTTCATCTCAAGTGTTTTTTCTCTTACTAAATGGTGCCACTATTTTGGGCTCAGGGCCCAAAACGTCAGTCATTTTCAACTCCTCTTTCTCTTCAATGCTCCACATCCTATTCATCAACAATTCTGTTAGGTAGATATGAATTCAAACTATATCCTGAACCTGAGCACCTCCCATCACTGCCACTGATTACTTAGTAGTCCAAGCCACCATCATCTCTCCCTGGTTCAAACCTCTGTCCTGAGTATGAAATCAGAATCTCTGGGGGTGGGACCAGGGCTCAGCGTGTTTACAGCTCCTCGGGAGATTCCCATGTGCAGCCAGACTTTGTCTACTCTCTACCCAACAGGGATATGACGTACTGGTAGGTATTACTACCATTTTGCCGAAGCAAAACAGGAGGAGTCTCAGAGAGGTTATGTGACTTGCCCAAGGCCACACAGCTTGGAAGAGCCACAAGTCAGATCTCACTCCAGGCCTATGGGAGCTCCAAGTGCCTCATTGCATTTACTCTCAAGTCGGTCATTAACAAGGGCTTGAGCTTAAGGGTTGAGGAGAGGGGACAGCACTAAGCGATGCATAGTCTCAACTTGTGCCGTCTCACAGAACAAAAGCACTGGGCTTTTTACGTGGCTACTATGTCAGAGAGACTGGTACCTAGCAGACAAAATAAAAAACAAAAGAAAACAAAAAACCCACATGAAGTATAAACAGTAAAGATGGTGAGTCTAGTGTGCATCAAAGGAATTAAAAGGAAAAAGGACAATTCTAGCTGAACAAATGAAAAAATGCCTGACATAAAGAAACCATCACATTCAGGCTGAAGACCTTGGTATTCAGGCTTAGTTAAAACTAAAACATACAACATAGTTCACCAACCAGAAGAAAAAATTCCACAGGTGAAGTCACTTAAGATCAAGGGACCTTCGACTTGGCACCTGGGGAAATTAAGAGCTTTTTCTCCTTTGCTAATTGTCATCACTTGGAAGCCAACAAAAGGCCAACTTGTGTTAATGATTCTCTCATGGAACTTGAAACAAAAAGACAAGAATAAGTAACCATGGGGATAGGGGTGTAAACTGAGCTGAGGCAGAACTTTCCCTCTATAAATCTTTTTTAAAAATATGTCTATCTATAGAGTACAAGTCACATTATCACCTAAAAAAGCAAAGTCTAAATGCAGAAACAGTAAGGATAAAAGAGAACTACACAATCAAAAAGTCAAACAACAGTTGGACACAGTGCTTTCCTTAGCAGCAGTTCTCAACCTTGTGGGTCGCGACCCCTTTCACAGGGGTCGCCTAAGACCATCTTGCATATCAGATATTTACATTACAATTCATAACAGTAGCAGCATTACAGTTATGAAGTAGCAACGAAAATAATTTTATGGTTGGGTCACAACATGAGGAACTGTATTTAAAGGGCCAGAAGGTTGATGACCACTGCGTCTAAGGCACTGCAAAGCTTCCTGTCTAATCCTCATCGCATCCTGACACCAGACACCCAGCACCCAGCCATGTGACCAGGGAACCCCACTGGTGAAGGGTCTCAAAAGTGACTTCATCTCAGCGTCTAGGGAAGGCAGGTCAACCGGGACCTGTGGTAAACTGTCAGTTCCAGTTTCTATACATTCACCTATGAAAGACTATTTAACATCATGGTGGGATAAGTCAATGATTGTAAACCTAAGAAAATAAGCCTCTTGGAAATAAAGTTGCTACAGAAACTTTTTACCAAGTGGCTCAAGTCTTTCATCCAGGTGCACATGACTACACATACGGGCTACAAATACAGGATGAATAAGGAGATTAATTATTACAACATAATCAAAGTAAACAGGTTAGCAAAAAACTAGTAATGACACCGCAGAAAGGCTCATATTCATCCAGCTTACAGTGTAGATAGAAAACAGCTAAAAACAAACTAAATGTGTGTGCTCTTCTTTTAACTGTACTGAATTGAATGTCTAATTCAGAATTTTCAAGGAAGTCTTCAAACCTAAAAATCCAGCATCATATGAGTTTGACAATTTCTGAGAAGGGAAACTAAGTAACTGAGCAATAGACAAAAATATCCATACACTCTTGGGTTTTTTTGTTTTGTTTTTTGGCTGGCAACCTACAAGGCTTTATATGCAACCCATTCCTCCTCTCTGCAAGCAAGTAAATGCAAGGATCTACATCACTGTGTGTTTTTTAAAATATGTTTTGATCTTTTTTAGAGAGAAAGGAAGGGAGAGGGAGAGAGAAACATCAATGAGAGAGAAACATTAATCAGCTACCCCTACTGGGGATGGAGCCCCCAACCCAGGCATGTGGCCCGACTGGGAATGGAACCCTGGACCCCTTAGTGCAGGGGACAGAACTCGACCAACTGAGCCACACCAGCCAGGCTACACCTGTGTTTGTTCGTTTGTTTTAACATGTTACACATTAGAAGTACCGTATTTGCCGGCGTATAAGACGATATTTTGGCCCTGAAAAATATGCCTCCAAGTGGGGGGTCGTCTTATACGCCAGGTACACTTCAGATAGACTGCCCATAGTGCTTGCCCCGTGCCATAGTGGCCTCCCGATGCCCGCCCACTTCATTCCA
>NW_006300210.1:1063201-1068059 GCF_000327345.1 Myotis davidii | reverse complement strand
TTGCTAGGGACTTGCCCGGCACTTGCTCTCTACCTCTATTTGTTATCTTACTTCTATCATTGACAGTCCCTCTAGGTTGTGGGCTGCTTGCCTGTGTTCCTGAGAAGCATCTACGGTACCAGTCTATAGAGTGTGTTTTCTTTAGTGAATTACCGGTATGTTTACCGGTAATAAACTTGCACTGTTTTATGTATATGTTTGATTACATACAGCCTTGTGACAGTTTTCCTGCATGTCATAAGCATTTGAATATAAATTAAAATGTTAAAATCAAATCTGATATTGTTTTACCTTTTATTTGGTGTGTGGAAGGTGTGCGGAAGAGGGGGTAGTCTTATACGGCGAGTATATAACAAACTCTGTATTTTGAGTGGAAATGTTAGGGGGTCGTCTTATACGCCCAGTCGTCTTATACGCCGGCAAATACGGTACTTGGGAGATAAGATATCAATGCTTGGTCCATATGCCCAGTAATCGGCCTGACTGATTCCACTGTTCTGGGATGGATCTGGGCATCAGTATTGCCCAAAGCTCCTTATTTTATTTACTGAGCAGCCAGGGTTGCGCACCACTGAGGCAGAAAAATGGCTATAAAACATTTCCACATTCCACAAGCCTCCCACTGCCCTGTCCATACACTTTGCATTAGAGATGGGGGGCAGAGTCCTTTTTCCTTATGTCATTTCTCTAACCATTACTCACAATTGTGAAAATAAAGTTAAAGAAGTTGAGTAAGTCCACCAGAGGGCATTTATCATAGCTATTCTGGCACTGATGGTGGACTGAACCCAATTTAAGATTAAGATTACAGAGCAGCACATCAAATCTGGATAAAATATATTCAGAGATCAGTTTCATTTCTTTGGTCAGATAAAGAACATGAGTTGTTGTTTTTTAAAAGTACAGCTAAAGACTGGAAAGGGTCAACTAGTCACAGCCACTAGCATAACAATACTGCGGCCGAGCAAGAGATCCAGCAAAAAAAGGTCCCGGACAACAGGTGCACTCAGAACCAAAGACCTCCAGCACGGGGCAACTAGTTTGTCCAGACGAGCTGGCCAAGAGTAACAGTGAGGAAAGCACATGCAAATGATATTCAGGAGCCTTGGCAGGCCTTGCCTTGCCTCAGAACTACTCACCGGGGTAGAGCACTCGTGTCCAAGCTGGGCTCAGGGACCAGGGTCTCCTTTCCCAGAGCAAGGCAGGGCCCCCAGGCCCGGAGCTCTGTGAGTAACTGTGACAGGCACTCAGGTTCAAAGCAATGAGACAGGGTGGTTCATTACACATCCTTAGAGTGCTAACTCAGAGCTCCTTACATGTCTCCCACTGCTAAGGCTTTTCAGGACTGGGCAGGCCTAAATCTACATGGGGTGCGGGAGGGATGAGGAAAAGATGGGCTGCAGACTCTGGCAGGAGATTTCTCTTGCAACAGTTGGCTTCACTTTAGGACCAGAGTCGTCCAGAGGGACCTCAGCCAATGACAGAAGCTCTCCTACTCTAGGTTGGGGTTGGAATAATCTAGCTCTCTGATCCCGCCTTGCATACCACTGCTTGTCTGCTTCACTCATGAAAGTGTACCTTGTATGCTACTAGTAAGTAGGTCTGGCCCACTACAGCGGTTTCTTGGCCGGAAGCCTAGGGTTGGCTTTGGTCTTCTTAGTAACAGTCTCGGCTTAAACTGTCACCTGACTAACCTGATCCCAGTAAGCACAGCCCCACATGGCTCAAGATCAGTCGTCGTCGAAGATGGCTCACACAAAAGCAGGAACAGAGGCCCTGGTTCAACACAGACGCTTCCCTTTGCCCAATTAGCTGTGTAAATGACTCCTGAAGCCAAGTTCTTCGGTCCCTTTAGAATCAGTGGTTCTCAACCTTCTGGCCCTTTAAATACAGTTCCTCATGTTGTGACCCAACCATAAAATTATTTTCATTGCTACTTCATAACTGTAATGTTGCTACTGTTATGAATCATAATGTAAATATCTGATGTGCAGGATGGTCTTGGGCGACCCCTGTGAAAGGGTCGTTTGACCGCCAAAGGGGTCGTGACCCACAGGTTGAGAACCGCTGCTTTAGATCAATAAAGTGATGGCAACATCATATACAAGAGCACACTGCTCAAAATTTACTATGTACACATGTTTCATGTTAACATTGAATGAAAATCATTTAATAGGAAGGTAGGGCAGGATGGTTTTTGCTTATCAAATCTATTTAAAAAGGGAATTGTTTTTGTTACATGGGAACAAAACAACAGGCTTCAAAAGATGCCATGATTATACTTACACAGAACAAAACCTCTACATTGCCACCAGGGCCATGTCAAAGCAGCGTTACCCAAGCACTAGCATATGTGTGAGCTTTTATGAGGACACTTGTGACTGCCTTCTGTTGTAAGGGATTTGAGGGCCTTAATTTCTATTTAAGAGCGCATACCCACAGATGTATTTTTAATAAGAAACGATTTCCATTATAAAATGTTAGATTCTGAAAAACTCCAGTAAATCCTAACATGTATGGCAGCCACATGTGCCAACTGACCACATGAAATGGGACTGGTCCAACCTGAGACGTACTATAAATATAAAACGCACAGCATACTTTTAAAAATTAGTACAGAAAATGAACGCAAACTACCTCATTATTAATTTTTATATAAATAACATGAAACAGTATTTGGAAACTGGTTAAAATTAACTTCAACTGCTTGTTTTTAATTTTTTAAATGTGGCTATTAGAATACTTAAAATTACATATGTGTCTAGCACTTGTGGCCTCACAGTTTATTTCTCTTTGTGCTGATGAAAGCTAAGAGTGCCAGTCTGATCTAAGTATATTCCATGAAAACAACAGTTAATGCTCAGCTGGTCTAAATTCTCACTTTTACCTCTAGCAGAAAGCATTAAGAAGAGCTGTGTCTTGACTACTATGTAAGGGCTACTATGTGACAGCTTAAAAGTAATAAGTTGGAACCAGAGTCCACAATATTTCAGAAAGGAAAAGTGAACCAATCTTACTAAAAATATAAAAATAAAAAATAGTATAACCAAAATATACCTGTTCAAGTCTAACTGCACATCTTTTAAAATACTGTGTCTTGTGATATATGATATAATTTTTAAATTTATGGTGATGAAAATTAACTGAAAAACTACTTAAAATGAAAGAATTCAGACTGATGGCCAATTTCAAAATCAATAGCTTCCACCCTACATGGGCAAACAGTCACAAACAAGAACACATGATTTCAGAAAGAACCCCATTCACATCTTCATACAATATAAGTTATCTAGGATCACATCAAAAAACGGGCAGGGCTTATTTTTAAGAAACATCTTCCCAGCAGATGAAAGAAATACCAATCAATATAGAGAGAAAAACTAAGTTTAAAGGACTCAATATATGTAAGATGTGAATTCTCTTAGTATAAATGATAAACATAATGAAATGCCAACAAATAGGCCAACACAAATGTTAACTTGACTCACCTGGTTCAAAGTGAAAACATAAACAGAAAAAGAGCCAGAAAAAAAAAATGAAAGAAAAGAGCAGTTAGAGCAGGACTACTCTGAGGATATTGTTTATTAACTGCAATAAAGGAATTTGATACTAGAGGCCGAGAGACAGACTAAAATTAGGGTTTTGATGGGCAGGGTGCCGAAGAAGAGGGAGAAAGAGAGACTAATTCCAGAAATGATTAATTATGTATGTGTATATAAAAGAAGCGCCCAAATTAATATTGAAAGAATGGATTATTAAATATATGATTATCATGTCAAGTGGATAATAAGTTAAGAAAGAATAAAATTAGACCCCTACCACAATCTCAACAGCAAAATAAATCCCACAGAAATTATACATTAACTGTTTATAATGAAACCTGAAAGTACTCGGAGAAAAATATAAAAAAATGATTATTATCTTGAAATGAGAAATATGGCATTAAAGCAAAAATTTTTTAAAAAAAATTACAGCATACTTCACAAAAATTAATTCACATACACCAGGAAATACTATAAAAATGAAAAGATAAACTATAATCAGAAAAAAAAATATCTTCAACATGCACACTCTCAAAATTCAATACAAAAGGACTACATAAAAGAACTTGAATAAATAATTAAGAAAAAAAGTCACTAAATTTATCAAAATGTATTCAACCTAATAACCAAAGCAATGCAAACTTAAACATTCACTCTTTGCACTGTATATGTATATTCATTCATATAAAAAAGATTCTAAATACTGGAGAAGGCTATAGAGAAATAGGTACTCCTGCTCACTCTCAGTGGGAGGGAAACCTGGTATTATCTTTCTAGCAATTTTGAAATATATACTTTGTGGGTTTTTTTCCATTTAAAAAGGTACATACTTTTGACCCAGTAATCCCTCAGGGCTTTTTACAGAGAAATAATCAGAAAAGTACACAAAGATGTATAAAGTTGCTTATTCAAGAGTGGTTTGTTTACAAATAAAATTGAAGTGACATATGCCCACCTACAGAGGACTTCTTACTAAATTATTATACCCAGACATGAAAGTACTAAGCTGCCATGAAATTAATGATCTATTCATTTAACAAATATTTACCGAGGCCCCTACCAAATGCTGGACACTACTCTAGGCACTGAGGATATAAGTCATGCTAGACAAATAGGGAATGGGGGTCAAAAGATACAGATTTCCAAGTATAAGGTAAGTCTTGGGGATGTAATGTACAGCACAGTGATTACAGTAAACAATAGTGCATTGTATATTTGAAAGTTGCTAAGAGAGTAGATCTTAAAAGCCCTCATCACAAGAAAAAATATCTTCAAACTATGTGAAATGATGGGTATTAACTAAACTTATTGTGGTA
>NW_006300210.1:1057979-1061988 GCF_000327345.1 Myotis davidii | reverse complement strand
TTATGATATACACCTGAAACAACTACATTATATTTTAATAAAAGTAGAAAAAAGATTAAATCTATCCTTATCCTGGAATATACACAAACCTATGTGATAGGCAAGGATGTCCATGAAATACTAAAAGGGAAACAATTAAAAATAATGCAGCATATGATCTCATTGCTTTAAACAAATAAATGTATTTCTCCTCTTTTGGAAAATAGTTAAGAAGCATGTATGTTTAAATGCCATCATTTATTATATTTAGATAGCACAGTTTGTGGTGACTTTTACTGCCTTACACCTTTGTGCAGTGTGAGTTTTTCCAATGAGCAGGTGTTAGTTCAACAAACAAGAGAACCAAGTTAAGTTCTTCCATTCAACACGAAGTTCAGTTATCCATTCATCTGACAAACACTGAAGGTGATCGTGTGACCCGCAGAGCTGTAAGTGCAGGTCAGGAACAGGTCACAGGAAAATCACTCCTTCCCAATGCTCAGCTTCCAGGGGGAGAATATCAAGTAGGTGGGATTATAAGGTGTCTCTAGGTCATAGCTTCATTCCAGGTTGTAAGATTCATTCATTTAACCAATAGCTCCTACTACGTGCCTGACAATGTCCTCAGTGAGAGCAACAACATACATATCACTAAAGAAAACATTAGGGAGTTTACTGTCCAGAGGATAAGAGCATTGAAAGGTGTGGGATCCGGTGAGGAGTGAAAAATGAAACTGTTGCCTGAATGATAATGAAACTATGTGAATAGAAACTCAAGCAGCAAACCTTTCACTAACTTCAAAAGTACACTCCGATCTATGCAAACTTTGTTTATGGCTGTAAGGCAGGCACATGATTCAATTCTCTGTTTCTGAAATGAGATATTAAAAAAAAAGTGTACTAGAGATTAGAAAACCTAAAATAACTGAGTTCTCCCACATTTAATATCTTGAGAATGACACTAAGCAAAATGACATGTATTGGGGATTCTCAAATATTGATTACATGAAATATCACTACACTCACACCCCACCCCCCTCTCTCACAGTGCCATGTCAGTTATAAATCTTTAACTCATCTCCACATTTCCACTGGGATCCCCTGAATTCACCACACCTCTTTGTCCCACCAGCCAATCAGCAGGCACACAGCAGGGCATGAAACATGATTGTTAAACAAAGAATCTTGGTCATATTTTACCTAAATAAATGACATGGCCTCCTAAAATTTTCCCTTTAACAATCCTTACAGCAATTACTTGGATGCCATTTTTTAAAAAATCCTCATCCAGGACTGGGGATTAAACTTGCAACCGAGGTACATGCCCTTGACCTGGAACTGCGACCCTTTGATCTGAGGGTCGCTGGGCGCTCTAACCACTGAGCAACTGGTCAGGGCTAACGCTACTTTTTAAAAACCTCTTAAGTAAACGAAGCACAGTATTCTGTGTAATTACAAACATTTTAAAGTTGCCATTTATACAGACCAGTTTAGGAAAACAATCCCTCAAACAGCTCCTTAATTTATCACTTTAGCGCATCTTTCACATAATCAAATGAATGTCTTACATTTTAGCATTATTATATTCATCGAAAGAAAATGCAAATCATTGGACAGGCCTGTATTTTTTGGTGCATTTCCTTAGTTTTGAGCAATTTCATGCTTATGATTTTGTAAATTTTAAGTTCTGGAACACTTCTTTGATTCCAGCCAAAGCCTTTAACAGTCTGAGTGCCTGATAGCAACCGTGCCTGTTAGCTGCCTATACCAATAATCCTTCTTCCTTTTCCTTTAGTAATAAACCCTGAGTAATGTGCCCAGCTAGCAAACTCCCTTTTCCAGCTTTCCTTGCATATAGGAGCCAATGCAAAATGAGTACTTACTCTTCCTGTGGTGCTTCGAGTAGAACTCCTTGGTCCCCCACTTCCATTTTTTCATATCTGGAACTCCTACCCAGTGATCATGGTATGACTTCAGGAACTTACACACTCAGGATGGTGAGGCAGAAAGCCATACGGAGACAATGCCTCTTATGATTTTATGTAGTGGGCATACCTGGCCCGGACTGCTGACTCCATGTTAGTTTTAAAAAAGTGAGAAAAACTATTTTGTGTAAACTTATTATTTCAGTGCGTATTTCAAGCATTTCTAATGCTGTTTTCAAAGACCCATTTGAATTAGCTGGTGTACAAGTGAAGAGATCTAAAATTCTTAGCCTTCTGCTCCATCTAATTTTGCGTTCTGGCCAATCTACCTAGTATAAGGGTTTCAACTATTCCAACGTGAGACTCCTGTTTGATTTTTCCCACATATAACTGCCAAATTTCTAATATCTTCAAAATATGTCCATTTGGATGTCCCACAATTACTTTAAAATCTGAATTTATCTCTCTTATTGTATTGAGAGATAATTTCCTTATCTTTAAACAGATTTTCTCAATCAAATCAGGTTTAAGACTGTAAAGCAGAGTTCCTAAAAATAAAAATAAAAAATCGACTGCACAGAATTTTCATGTGCCAGCCCAGGAAACGGAAGTTTTCATGAGATACCCAGGATCTTGCCTGAAAATCTCCCATCATTTTAACCCCCTTGTCCCCTGCCCTATATTCACTCCATCTCCCTGTCCCATGATATGACCTTTCTGACCTCATTTCCTACCATCCTCCCTCTCACAGTCCCTTTACCATTCCTGACTCTCTGTTACATTGAGGCCTTAGCTCTGGCTGTTCCTTCTGCCTGAAACACCCTTCCCCAGGTCCCCTCCAGGTTAACTCCTTCCCCTCCTCCAGCTTTCCCAGAAGGCTAGCCTAACCAACCTACTGAAAACGGCAGGCCATCCACCAGTTTTACGCATGTCACCTCCTCTTTCGTTCGTCCATAGCACTAACCACAGAAGAAGCTCTATAATCTGCTAACGGATTGTGTTTCCTTTGTCTCTCACTTCACTAGAACGTAAGCACGTCTAGGGATGGCCTTTCTGTATTCTGCTCACTGGAACTGTGCTGGTTAAGGGTTCAATAGCTCCCTGTGGAATGAGTTCATGATTTACTTAGCTATCACTCTGATTCCTCCCTTCCTATTCTCACTGCTCCCCTCCAATACTAATCCTGGAGTTTATCATTTTTAGACTTTTTTTTAAAAAAAAACAACAACAACAGAGTTTATCTATACAGTCATTTCCTCCAACCATCTAACGCACTTCCAGGCTTAATCTTTCTAGAAACACTTCTCTGGAGATGTCACTCCCCTGTAATGACTGGGCTCCTAACTGGTCCTATTAGAGATATTATATGCTGGCATCATGCTTGAGTGAGACATTGAATTGGACGAGCTTGAAGATCCTCTCCAAATAGTTGATTCTATATCCAAATGACTTATCTGGGCATCCAAAAAGCTCTGGAATCAGCAGTAGCTCCAGGTACATCCTCCGACTTCCAAGTGCCCCTCTGCTCCTGGCCAGCTCACTTAAGAAATCTCAAATAAGCCATGTTCACTTTCACCATTTTTTTTCCCAATGGATTCCTCTATCTACTTCCAACACCCTCTCGGATCTTAAAAAAGATGGCACTCATCTTGCTACTCAAACTGTAACCCGCAGGCCGGCCTCAGCACAGCCCCTGAGCTTGTCAGAAACACGGCAGCGCCAGCCCCACCGCCGCAGACCCACTGGTTTAGGGCCTGCATCTCATCAGGCCTCTGGTGATGCGAGTGTATCTTAAAAGTTCCACTGTGTGAGCACTCAAGTCTCACCTCAATTAAGTGTTTTCTCAGCAAGCCTCGTGCTCCTATGTCCTGACCTTCCACAGGACCTAAGTCATCCACAGAAGCACAATGTTCAACTAATGACATCCCCTCATGGGCCATTCAGTCCTTATTTCACGTTAAGTCTTTTCTCCCCAATTTGGTTGTAAATAAGTTGCACACAGGACAGTCAGGCATCTGGCCAATCGGGATGCAGAGAACGGAAACCCATTCAAGTTACTTCAAGGAAAAAAGAGCCTATCCTAGTGCTATTTGGGAACTGAGACT
>NW_006300210.1:1055446-1057857 GCF_000327345.1 Myotis davidii | reverse complement strand
TGGGAGGTGGGGGGGGCGCGGGGAGAGATACCCTAGGGTCTGGCCACACTCTCAGCATCCGTGTCTCTCTGCCCCATTCTCTTCACCCCGTGCATTCTCTCTCCTATCTTTCTGTTCACTCCCAGTTTCTGCTTCCTCAGATGAGCAGCATTTGCGTAACCTATTATAGCCAGCCACTGTCTCCCCTCCCAGCCTGATCACCCCTGTCCCTTTCTGCTTCCATTTTCACTCTAAGTCGCTAAGCTTCACTCATCCTATGAGAGAGAGAATCACCACAGAATCTTTTTGAGCCAAACCACCAGGTTACAAGCCTGTGTGCAAGCCATCGATGGGTTGTCTGCCCTTGGGTCAGGAGCCTCCCCTGGTCCCATCAGCTGAGGCCAAGGGGGCTGCAGTACCAAACAAGGCCCTGTAGGCAGTGGGAGCCCTCAGAGGAGAATTTTCCTTACGAAAGAAAAGTGTGGGCAGAGCAGGCAATGAGCCACATCGCCAGCCCACAGAGCCATTATTTATGTTGTCCTCACCACAGTCTGGACCAGATGCTCAGCACATAATAGACGGAAACCAACCAACATGGGAGGGAAGGGTCATTCACCAAGTGCCACGAGGCGCCGACACTGTGCGGGATGCACAGGGAATACAAAGATTAAGTAAGCAGCAGCCCCTGTTTGCCCAGAGCTCTGAATCCCAAGATTTCACTGCACGAGCGACTCAACCTTGTGCAAGTACCCAACCACCTGGGCCACAGTCTCCTCAGCCAGCAGATACGATCGCCTTCGACAGCCACCAGGCATGTTGCAAGGCCCTGGAAGGTAATCTTTATGAAAATGCTTTGCCAAACACACATGTGAATCAGAAACAACACTGTAACCTGGCCATCGTAATAAAATCCACAGGTTTTGCATTGTTTTCTGGTCTCTTCTCTCATTTCCCACAATATAGGGTTCATCAATTATTATTAATTGAAAGAACAATCCCAACTGCTACCACTATCTTTTCAACACCTGTATGGCTCACTCAAATGGCAATTAGGAAAATGTACTCATTTCACTCAGTATAGATAAAAAAAGAATGAACACATTTTTACTATGTACATTTTTATAACACTATCCTATTCCACTGTGCATCTAAAAGTGTAATGTCCCATATATTTTTCCCATCATATTACAAATAATAATAAGTATGTACTCAATTCCTATGTAGGACACAGGTCAGTTTTGCTTCTTGCGTGGCTTCCTCACCAGAGCAGTTTCATTTACTATTTCCCAAGCAAGATAAACAGAAAATCACAGAAATCATAGTCCTGTGCCCACATTTCTTACATGGGGGCTCTGAGGAAGAAAAGTGATACCATGGCCTGTCTCAAACCCCTGGAATCCTATTCTCCTAACTTCTTTCTTTCTACAACCACTTTACCACCTGCATCACAAAGGGTGGGGTGTGGGGAAGGATGGGAATCAGTGATGACGGCAAGATAAGCTAGTTCTCAAAAGCATGTTATTCCACCCTTTGCAGGATCCAAGTATGGGTTTCATGGGAGAAAAACACAACAAATAAACGAAAAAACAAACAAAAAACCCTCGAGATATGTACACTCTTGGCTTTATCATGAGCAAAACCAAGGAATACTGATGGGCCGCCCCATGCTAGGCAGGATGCTGAGGGCTCCTTTGACAAGATGGAGTGTCCTGGCCCTGGGAAACCTCGCTTGCCCTTGGGCATCTGTTGCTCATTGCTGACAAGTGTATCCATTCAACAGCTGGCCCCGGGTGGAGCAAAGAAAACACCTTCCACCTGAGTAAGAAGTGTGTTCAGCTAGCCACGGGGCAGGCTTCAGGCAAAAGGAAAAACAAAAAAACGAAACCTCAGAAGGGAGCTGGGCGAGTCTCCACTGCAGGAGGCAGAATTGCAGAGCTCCGCGCGCACAGTCCCCGCTGAGCACCCAAACCCAATTAAGGCTCCTCGCGCTGAGAGGCCAGGGGCTGAGATCAAAGGCTCCTGCGGCCTGGGAAAGGCAAACCTGCTCCTCGGGGAGCTGTGACGTGTGGGGAGCAGAAAGGTGGGTGGCGGGCTTGGGATCTGTTCACTCGGGTGGGGAAGCCGAGTGGGGACGCGGAGGGTTGCGAGCTGGTGGGGAGGGAGGTGGGTTGGGCAGGAGCATCGGTGACAGCGACCAGATGATCGCGCAGTGGTGAAAAGCGAGCCTTGCGGCTCGGGGGCTGGGAAGGGGTCTGCAAGTGCATGGAAGACGCCGCAGGAAGGGGGAAGAGGTGGGACAAGCATCGCTCCATTCACGCACGCGCGCGCGCACACGCATGCATATGCATACACACACACACACACACACACACACACACACACACACGCACGCACGACCCCAGGCTGGCTCAGAGCCGCCCCCAACCCCGCAC
>NW_006300210.1:1054827-1055240 GCF_000327345.1 Myotis davidii | reverse complement strand
GGGAATGGGACTGGGAGACCCTGGAGCCCCGCCCCCGCCCCGCCCCCCAGGACCGTACCATCTCTGCGGGGGGAGGGTTGTCAGCTCCAGCCTCCCCCTTACCCGGTCATCGCTTCGCCCGGTCGTGGCTTCGCTCAGCCCGTTTCTTCTTCCAGGCATTGGTGACTCTCTCAAGTCTTGGCCAGGGGAAAATGGGTGCTGTGGCTCCTCCACCCTTGAATGGCCTCCCCCATTCCCTCTGGCTTTTAAAAACAATGGAGTCGCCCGTGGTCTGAAAGTGGGGTGGGGTCTGAGTGGGCAGGCGAGGGCCGAAAGGGGCTGGATCACCGCGGGTTGAGTCCCGGCGCGTGCAGGGGAAGGGGACCGCGAGTTCCCCGCGGGGGTGGGATTGCAACCTCCCTTGCCCCGCGGGA
>NW_006300210.1:1045827-1054760 GCF_000327345.1 Myotis davidii | reverse complement strand
TGCTCGTGTGCGTCGGGGGCTGACCTGCGGGCGGGCTCCGCGCATCCCGCCTGGCGCGTGCTCTGCAGCCTGACAAAGCTCTGCATTGCAATAAAGTCAGCTAGTGAGTGAAGTGGCTCAAAAAGGGCTGTTTTGTTTGGGGTTTTTTGCTTTTAGTGAAACTTGCAGGAAGTTGGGTGCAGTGTATTAACTGGAAGAGGAGAGGGGTCCTAGTATAATATCCATAAACATTAAATGTTAATGTGTCCCGCATCCTAGAAATTATCGTAAGGTCTTAACCTTTTATTGTGTATACAAGTTATCAGAAGAAGAACGGTATTTTTATTTTATTGCTGAGTTCATCTTTAAGTTAGACTGTATGGTACTATATAGGTCCTGGTGAACTGCTGCAAGGGCAGGAAAGGAATAAATTAAATTAGTAGCAGTCGCCCTCCTCGCGGGGAGAGGGCCCATATGGGACCTTTTAAGTGAACTGCTTTCAGATCCTGAAGGGAGAGATCTGGAGAGGTTTGACCAGAGAGATGAGTGATTATTCTCAAGCCTCAATAAAAAAAGAAAAATAAAGATAAAATCTGCTAATAGCATCTTATCTCCATTTGTGGTATTTCCTGTGCCTCCTGCAGGTAGCATTTGCTAATCAGAGCCCTGCCCTACATTAATACTGAGTCAGGCAATCAATGCATATTTATGAAAAACCCACTCCGCTGGCCTCTGACTCAGAGGCTGGGATTAGAACAACAACAAAAAAATGCATTTGCAGTGTTGAGGAAACCTCACAGGGTAGAGAGAGAGAGAGCAGGACTCAAGGTAAATATGTTTGCTTCAGTGATGGCCATGATTTACAAGTATGTTCTTCTAAAAGTAGGAAATGAGCACACAGCTTTTTAAGACTGTCATCACTGGCGATTTTTATTCCTTCCAGATCCAGCACCTGCCTGTATGAAGAAGGCTTCCTCTGGCTTGATGAATGTGAGTCTGAAACAAAATTCAAAGGGCAAGAACAGCATGAAATAGTAAAAAATCAGCTTGGAAAGTCGGGGAATAGAAACCAGAGAAAATGCAGTGCTTTTATGATTAGTATTTTAGGTGTAGTTTATAGAAAGCCAGAGCCAGTTTTTATTCAAAATCAGTGCACAGTTGCATGGCAGTATTCGCTTTATGAGCAATCACCTTTGCAATTCCCAATGTGCCCTCAAATGAAGTTCAGTTCTGCTTATTTACAAATATTTATTATTTGAAGGGAGTTCCAGAGATTACCCGTTTTCTGTAGAGCAATCTGTTGTATATATAGCTTTGTGTGTGTGTGTCTCGCTGACAACCCATCAGCAAAGGTGACAGCATATGTCATCCATACAGGAAATGACAGCAATAGCAGCCTTTTATCCACAGAAGAACGTTGCATGATGTAGCCTATAGCTTACTGTGCATCTTCTCCCAGATTATTCTGTCACCATATTCATAATGGGAGCAGTGTCCCAACTAACTCATTTATGAAAAACTACTCATTCCTGATGGCTAGAAATCACACATTTTGTTATTGTTGTTAATCCTCACCAGAAACACATTGATTGGTTGCCTCCTGACCAGGGTTAGGATCGAACCTGCAACCAAGTACATGCCCTTGACTGTGAATCAAACCCATGACCCTTCTGCGCATGGGCCGATGCTCTAACCTCTGAACCACATCGGCCAGGCCCACGCACATTTTTTATTGGTTCAGAAACCTCATTGAAGTTGAGTCTGGCACTGATCTGTTTCTATTTGATTTCAAAGTCCTCTCAGATCTCATCTTCCATTGTTGTAAGAAGCACCGTGTGCCAGCCCCTGGCAGGGAACTCCAGTTCCAGAAACATGACCTTGTCATAGAATCTGTAGTACAATTCAGGTGTCAGCAAGATCATTTAGAAATGTTCAGGTCCTATGATTCCACTGGGGATGGACTTAAGGAAGAGGGCTATTCAGAGACAGCTTCTCCAAGGACCAGGATTTATCATCCTCTACAAAACATACACCGAATACATCGCATGTGTGAGGTGCTGTGCCAGAGTGTGAGGTTACAAAGACACTTAATGCACACGTGAAAGAGAACCAGCAATGTAACTAGATGGCCGGTGCTTAATGCCCAATGGATAAGCAGCAATGATTATAGACAATGAGAGGAGGGGGGAATCCAAGAATTGGGGTGATCGACATAGCTGACCTAGGTCTTGAAGTAGGAGTTAAGGCTGTAGAAATGAACCATGGATGGTTCCAGGTAGGGATGCTTGCTATATACTAAGTACTCAATAATAGTTTAACAAATATTTAAGGTAAATGGAATGATAAAAAAAAGCATCTATGTTTGTGGGGGACAAAGAGACCGATTTGACTGCAACCAAGGTGATGTGTACATTTTACATGGGTGAATTATATGGTATGTGAATTGTACCTTAAAGCTGTTAAAAAAAAAAAAGAAAAAAGATCTCCAGAGGAGTCAGGCACAAAATTATCAAGTCCAGAAAGTGGAAAAGAGATGTCAGGGGTATTCCTATCTTGCTGGATTTTCACCTGATGTTGCCTGAGTCAGTTTTTGTTTGGGGCCACCAAGGATTAAGAACTCGTGTCTTTGGGTAGGAACTCATAGGCAAGTCGGTGAGAGAGGCACGCTCACTAATTTACTAACTTATAATACGGACAGAAGTTCTTTGGCAACTTGTGGCCTGGGGTATGGAGACATGAGACATGCCCGAGAATCCTCCTTCTGATTGAGACTGAGGCGTGGAAAGTTGATTACCACACTAGTATAAAATACATACTGAGCAGTGCTGGCCACTATCGCTTCCATTCTTTTTGCAGAAGCACAAAATAATTGGATAAATTAATCTTAAATTTTAGATCATTAAATCTTTTAGTTTAAAATTGAGGTGAAGCTATAACATAAAATTCCATCAAATCACAAAGCTACCTGGTGACTGTAAGAAAAGATTTTTACTACCTTTGGTGCATAGTGGGTGTTATATTGATTCAATGGATTAGTGTATTGATAAGGTATATTCTTATACTTGTAAGGCTCCCTTTCTATCACAATTCCTTGCATGTGCTCCCCTCTAAGGCATCAGCAACTTCTTTAGACTCTGTTTCCACAGTATATCTTAAGTCTCTTCATCTCCGCCTCTATCTGTCTTGTACAAGCCCCATCACTGCTCAACTGCAATAGCCTCCTAACTGATCGCCATGCTTTTATTTTTGTCACTGATTCATATTACAGAAGCCATAGTTATTATTTGAAAACACAAATCTGTTTATGTCCCTTCTTTTTAAAAAATTTCTTTATTGTTCAAAGTATTACAGATATTTCCCCCTCCCTCTTTTTTCCCCCATTGACACCCTCCAGCCTGCAACCCACCCCTCCCAGGCCTTCACCACACTATTGTCTGTGTCCCCGGGCTATGCATATCCTATCTAATAAAAAGTAATATGTAAATTAACCATCACTTTGCAATAAAGATGGTGTTGCCCACAGCCAATAAGGAGGGAATATGCAAATTGATGTGACAGAGATGGTGGCGCTGTAGCCCGAGAGCAGGTGGGAGGTGGGGGCTTGGCTTCCTCGGTCGCCCCAGCTGGCTCCGTGGTCACCACCCAGACAAAGCCATAGTGGCAGGGCCAAGGCAGAGGTGGTTAGGGACGATCAGGCCAGGAGGGGAGGGCAGTTGGGGGCGAGCAGGCCAGCGAGGGGGGGGCAGTTGGGGGGCGGAAGGGCCGGTGCGGGGGCAGTTGGGGCGAGCACATTGGCAGGCAGAGTGGTTAGGGGTGATCAGGCAGGCAGGCAGGTGAGCAGTTAGGAGCCAGCAGTCCCAGATTATGAGAGGGATGTCTGACTGCCAGTTTAAGCACAATCCCTGTGGGCCTAAACTGTCAGTCAGACATCTCCTGAGGGATCCCAGATTGGAGAGGGTACAGGCCGGGTTGAGGGATACCCCTCCCCTCGTGCACGAATTTCATGCATCGGGCCACTAGTATGCATATAAATTCTTTGGTTAATCTCTCCCCTCCACCCCCAACCCCTGCCTTCCCTCTGAGATCCGTTAGTGTGTTCCATTCTTGTATATCTCTGGATCTATTTTGTTCACCACTTTATTTTGTTTGTTAGATTCCACATATGAGTGAGATCATGTGATACTTGTCTTTCTCTGACTGGCTTATATATATGCTTAGCATAATACTCTGCAGGTTTCTCCATGCTGTGTCAAAGGGTAAGAGATCCTCCTTTTTTATAGCTGTATGGTATTCCCATGACACTTGGAATGAAACCCAAACCTTTCATGATCTTGCCCTTGACTGCCTCTCAGACTCATCTCCGTCTACTCCCTCATCTGGTCATGGGCTCAGAGTGTTCCAGCCGACCTGAGCCAATACTGCCCCACTCCCCCCAATTCCAGCCATGCCAGATTGGCTCATTCTGTTTTTCTCAAGGTACTTATCTCTAACTGAAGTTTTCTTGTTTGTTTACATGATAATGATAAACAGGTCTTGCTATATTTGTCCTACTAATTACAATTTGTCTATCTTTAAGAAGAGTGTCTGCTATGTAGCACAAGATCAATAAATATTTGCTGAATGAACAAACTGAAAAATGTGTGTACTTGTAAATGATCTGGTTCCCTAAGGTTGGAGACTGGAAATAAAAGCAGAAAAATGGGTAGCATTCTATTTGAAGAGATAAGTTTGCACCCTTCATAAGACTATAAAATGAATATATTACTTTGCCAGAATTATTTACATAAAATCATTTAGGGTCTATAAGCTATGAAGTACTTGAAGGGAGGTCAGAAAAATCTTGTGACTACCGTTTTGGCTTTTATCAAAATTCAGTGGTCAAATTTGAAAAACAAACTGATTTCAACCCAAACCTCTAAACCCATTGTTAGTAAATAATCCAGGCAGGCACTTATTCTTACTCATGATGATAAAATCAATATTTTTTCCTCATGGCTATGATTCATTTCCCATAAATGTGTTATTGTTCTCTTTTCAAATGCCTTAGCAAGGTTTCCGTTCAAAGTTATAATGTCTTTAAGCATTATTGCCTTCATTTACTGGAAATTTCCAACAACAAAAAAGAGCAATGAATTTTTCTTCACTATAATTGAGAATTCTTGGCTACTGTTTAAATGAAACTACAATTTCTATTATTTGAAAGAACTCTTAATAGGAAAAAATGTTGTACCCTCCAGCATATTTTAAATAGCATCCAATTCATACACAATCTTTTAGGAAAACATTTCCTGAATATTTTATTCAAAAAGTAAATGAACATTCAAGGGAAAACAACCCTAGTGTTGAGAGATTGGATTCAAATTTATTATTTAAAACTGATTATAAGAAATGGTTTTTACTTTAAAGTTTTTCTTCCTACCAGAGCCAAGAAGTGAAAATTAACACGTTAGAAGTGCTGTTTCTTTTTCAAAGGTGAACAAACAACACCTCAGTAATGCCGATCCTCTATAAAATATCGTAAAATCCTTAATGAACTTCATGGATACATTTTAGTGTAATATTGTCATGGATTTTCACATTTTAAAAAGCAGGTTTATTGAAGTATACTTGACATACAATAAACTTCATACGTTTAAAGTGTAAATTTGATAAGATGGACATATGTATACACCCGATGAATCAATGACCACATTCAAGATAATAAATATACCCATCACTTCCAACATTTCCTCTTTCCCCTTGGAATGGTTGTTATATGTAACTGCAGTTGCTTTTTCAATGTGCAGTCAACACAATTCATTGAGTGCCCACCATATTCTAGATATTGCGCTGGGTATTGGAGATTGAGTGGTCAGCTAAAACAAATAGGTTCTGGTCCCAGAGAGCACGTAGGACATTAATCAAATAATGATGTAAGTAAATAAATATAAAATCACAACTGTGTATTATACTCTACAGGAAAGATAGTCTACATCTGTGTATATTGATGGTACTTCAAACTTTTCTGGGCTTTCACTCTGACATCTGGAACTCTTCAAAGTTGCTTATAATATGCCTTTGTAATATATCTAAAACGTTCATTTGATAGGGGCAGAAATAGATGATTGGGGACCAACTACCATTGTAAGAAATGGTAATCATGCTCTGTTAACCGTGATTGTTTTGTTCTGATTAAAGACGGCGCATTCTAACCTGGCTGGGAGTTGCACATGGGACCTGGGAGCTCACCTGGAAATGCAGCCCATCCTCCCCATCAGGGAGCTGCCTATTATCGTAGAAAGATTAACAACCTGTTGCAGACACCAGAACCACCAGCCCTTTGAAGGACCCCAGCATCTGCATACCCACAGGCCTTTGCAGGTCTCCAGCCCCCATTACCTGTAAGCTGCCCATTTGGCATTCCCTTTTGCCTACTTCCCCCTGTAATCTTTGTCCTTCTGCCCAATATAAGCCGCTGGCTTATGGGGAGAGTCAGAGCAGACTTTTGTGGCTGACCTGCTGCTCTCCCATACTCTGGCAGTATGGGAATAAATGCTCACATATGATTCAACCCTGTCTCTGATTAATTGGCTCAAGGAGTGACAAGTAGCACAGACCCATTGGTTGTTTGGTTACACATTTACATTTTGTTTTTGGTGGATGGTATGGCCTTTATCTTGGTAAGAGTGTAATATTTGTTATATGGAAAGGATAACCAGTGAAGACAAGAAATTGTGCTATAACTTATTTCCTTGGTGTTGACCAGAAAGCCAATATTGTAAATGAAAAGAAATTCCCAAGTAAATCTCACTTTTTTTTCCTTGCTATGTCATATTAAGTGCTTTTTCAGGGAGGGAAGGTGACAATAATGAGGTTAAAGTATTAAAATAAAAACAAACAGCATTTTTATTAAAAACTGAGTATGGCAGGAAATGAGATAAATAAATATTATTATAGCATACAATTTTGTAATCCCATGACTTTTAATTTCAATGGAAGGCCAGACTTAATCAAGATGGTTTCCTGATTAATTGAAATAAGCTATAGCTTTCAAACTTAAAATACTTGCCAACTGTGTTTGGGCTTCTTGGATGATATATCCTGTGCTCAGGTTAATAGTTCACTGCAGCGTTTAGCAGATTTATTGAAAATTATTTTTCCTCTGACTCCAAAAATACTCAGAAACAACATATTCTACAAAGAGGAATCATTTATCACTGTAAATTCTTTCCAACTCTGAACTCTGAGGAAATATATGAAATGGAGAAAGAGAATCAATACTGAATCCAGGATTACATTTTAGTATTTTCCCCAAAAGAAGAAAAGAAGAAGAAGAAGCCAGGGGAAACACTGTAACGGAAGGAAACTGAGTACAGATTCAAGGTTTGTGGAGCTGGGGACACTGAAGGTAAGAGCAGAGTGACCTAAAGCCGAGTAGGAGAGTGGAGGCTTGGACCTTTGTATAGATCTGCTTGTCTATACCAAACCCCTAGGGTCAGCTCCTCTTCTTGCCTGTATTGATTTTTGGTCTATTTGTCATATGGTGTGAATTCTTAAAAACTGACCTCAGCCTGCTGAGTATGGGACCTCTTTCCTCCTGTTCCCAGATCCATGCTTTTCTGCCTCCAGCTTGCCTCCC
This sequence comes from Myotis davidii, assembly GCF_000327345.1. Lineage (NCBI taxonomy): Eukaryota > Metazoa > Chordata > Mammalia > Chiroptera > Vespertilionidae > Myotis > Myotis davidii. Next base: position 1,047,163 of record NW_006300210.1, on the reverse strand, counting down.
CTGTTTTCAGAAGCCATATACCCTCTCATTGAAGCAGCTGTAATCTGTTGCCTGCATAGCCCTGTTATACTGTAAATCAGAAGATGCCTTAATCAATAAGCCAAATTAATTTGTAGTATTTTATTATTACACTAGCACTAGCGGGCTCAGAGTAGAATATCTCTGTCACATTCTGGGCCCCAACATGGTGGAAGTCTTTCCTATTTAACATTTTTCAGTTCTTTGTCTTCCAAATTTGGAACAAGACTTCTGGACCTTCTGAGAAAAAGTCCTGTTTGCTGGGACAGGGCCATGAGACCATATCTCAAGGCCTGGCCTGGTGCCAACACTGACAGCTCTGTCTGGGGCATAGTTTACGGCCTCTCTGGAGTGGGAGTAGTCTTATTTTTCCCTATTTTGTCAGCAAGCAAACATTTACAGAAGCCAGAATAGCAGGGTTAAAATTTTAAACAGCAGTTTTTACCCAAGATGGAGGTTACTATGCTTTAGCCCAGGGGTGGGCAAACTTTTTGACTCAAGGGCCACAATGGGTTCTTAAACTGGACTGGAGGGCCGGAACAAAAGCATGGATGGAGTGTTTGTGTGAACTAATATAAATTCAAAGTAAACATCATTACATAAAAGGGTACGGTCTTTTATTTCAATAGTTTTATTCATTTCAAATGGCCGGATCCGGCCCGTGGGCCGTAGTTTGCCCATGGCTGCTTTAGCCCCTCAAAGTTTCCAATGCCCATTGGTTTAATCTTATGCCCAGTTCTGGCCTTGTTGATCTCTGACTTGTTATTGTCTTAAATGACAGTACAGGAGGCAAAGGGAGATGTGTAGGTTGGGAAATATCGAGAAATAAATTTAATATGTACATGGGAACCAAATGCTTGTTTGCATGGCAGGACCATGCCAATCAGCAGAGGTGATGGAGTGAACGCACCAAGGAAAGGGAGTGACAGGATAAATTTGTGTGTTAAAAAGATTGTGTGGTGGTATCAGGATGAGGAGTATGTGTTGGAAGTGAAGGGACAAAGTTGGAGAGGACAAAGATCTATTCAATTAACAGTGGAAATGGAGATTTTAAAAAAGCTTGAACGTAATATGCAACAGTTTTAGCAATACTTATGGAACTATGGAGACTAAAGGGCAGTGGTCTGTTTATCTGGGGGAAAAACAGATAATCATTGTGTAATTATAGATATACTAGAGGCCCGGTGTACAAAAATTTGTGCACTCGGGGGGCGGGGGAAGGATCCCTCAGCCAAGCCTGTGCCCTCTCATAGTCTGGGACACCTTGGGGGATGTCCACCTGCTGGCTTAGGCCCGCTCCCTGAGGGATCAGGCCTAA
>NW_006300210.1:1044010-1045735 GCF_000327345.1 Myotis davidii | reverse complement strand
GGGGGCTTATGGCTGTTTGCAGGTTTGCCACACCCCCTTCAGGGTGGGGGGTCCTGCTGGGGGGCCTCGCCAGTCTGGATGAGTGGCTGATGTCTGTTTGCAGGCTGGCCAAGCCCCCAAGCATGGACCCTCAACCCCTGGGGGTTTGGCCAACCTGGGTGCTGTTTTCAGGCTGGCCACACCCCCTTAAGGATAGGGGTCCCTACTGGGGTTCCTGTCCAGCCTGGATGAGGGGCTGAAGGCCATTTTCAGGCTGCCCACAGCCCCTTTAGGGTGGGGGGGTCCCACTGGAGTGCCTTGTCAGCCTGGGTGAGGGGCTGATGTCCGTTTTCAGGCTGTCCATGCCCCCCAGAGACCCAAGCTCCCAGCCTCTCCTTTTTTTTCTTTTTTCTTTTTTCTTTTTTTCAGTGCCTCCTTGAGCAGAGGCCAGGGCGGGCTGGAAGCAGGTATGTGGGATTTATTTATCTTTTATAATTGAAACTTTGTAGCCTTGAGCGGAGCCCAGGGCATCCAGGGCAGGCGGGAAGCTTGGCTTCCTCCATCGCCGGAGGCAACCCAAGCCTCCTGCTCACTCCAGCTCCGTGGCTGTTGGGTTAATTTGCATATTGTCTCCTGATTGGCTAGTGGGCGTGGCTTGTGGGTGTAGTGGAGTGGCGGTTAATTTGTATCTTTCCCTTTTATTAGTATAGATAGATATGGTTATTTAAATTTTTTAGATGTTGGGTCAATTTCTTTGAATCAGAAACTCTGATACCCAAGAGGGGAGATTACCTTTCTTACTTCCTTTGGAAGATGCTAAATGTATGTTATATTTGAGCATATGCTTAATTATGGAAAGTGTTTTGTTTATCTTTTCATGATAGTAGGGCTTATAATAGTCTGAAAATATGCATGATTAATTAAGAAAACCTCATTGGTGTCAACCATGAATAAATGAAAAGAACTGGAATCAGAAGACCTGGTTTATGTCTCAATCCTGGCCCTTTCTGGTGCCTTGATCTTGCCAATGTCTTTGAAACCTTTCTGAAACTTACACTAACTTAGTGGGTTAACATATAGGTTTTACCGTAAAACAGCTAGGTTCAGATCCAGGTTCTGCCACTTACTTGGTGGTATCACTTTTGCCAAGTGACGTTACTTCTCTGTGCCTCAGTTACCTCATCTGTGAAATGGGAAATAATAATAATACTATTTTATAAGAATGTTGTGAGAAGTACCTGAGAATTTACTACGATGTACTATATAAATTTTAGCTACTATGATTGTACCCAGTGTGTTTTCATACTGTGTGAGTAATAGAAAATTAAATGATTTTAGGTACTAGAGGTGTTTTCCTCAATAATGCTTTTCAACTAACACAATTTTTTAAAAAGTCATTTATGTGACAAATGGCTAAGTGTTGAATATATAATTTTAAAGCAGGATTCTATTTATTGGTTTCAAGAGACTTGTTACAAGAATGCTCTTTAGTAATAATTGTTAAAATGTTAAAACAAATATGCCTCTTTATACCATTTAAAATAAGGTTCAACTGCATATAGCGGATAACCCCCAAATAGCACAGAGCAGGGTCAGTCAGGGGTTTGGGGAGCTCTCCCCTGTCACGCACAGAGCAGGGCCCATCAGGGGGTTGGGGAGCTCCCCCCAGTCATGCACAGAGCAGGGCTGATCAGGGGGTTGAGGAGCTCCCCCCTGTCACTCACAGAGTAGGGCTGATAGGGGAGT
>NW_006300210.1:1016264-1043637 GCF_000327345.1 Myotis davidii | reverse complement strand
CCCGTTCAGGGTGGGGGCCCCGACTGGGGTGCCTGGCCAGTCTGGGTGGGGGGCTGAGGGCCGTTTTCAGGCTGGCGGGCAACTGAAGCTCCCAGCCTCTCCTTTTTTAATGTTTTTTTATTTTTTATTTTTTTTATCCTGGGATTTATTTACCTTCTATAGCTGTCACTGGAGCTGAGAGCTGGCTCCAGCTCTGAGGCCCAGCTCCAGCTCTGAGGCTGCAGCTGTCTGAAAGCAGGTATCTAGGTTTGTTTAGCTTCTATAATTGAAACATTGTTGCCATCACTGTCGCTCTAAACTCTGAGGCCGAAGCTGGCTGAAAGCAGGTATCTGGAGCTTGTTTAGCTTCTACAATTGCAACATTGTTTCTTAGAGTAAGCTCATAGGCCAGCAGCAGCAGGTGGGGAATGTTGGCTTCCTCCGTCACTGAAGCAAGCAAGCCTCACGTTAGCTTCAAGCTGCCTGGCTGCCGGCCACCATCTTGGCTGGCAGTTAATTTGCATATCGCCCTGATTATCCAACGGGAAGGGTAGCGGATGTATGGCTAAGTACCATGTTTCTCTTTTATTAGATAGGATGGGGGAAAATAGAGATTTCCAAATAATGGCATTTTGGGGGCATCATTCTCTCAAATGTGCACAGATTGCACTGAGGGGAAAGGCTCATACCATGTCAGGAAGCTACCGTGGCTGTCTGGCCAGGGAGATTTCTGTGTTCTTGAGGATGGTTTTTGAATCCCAAAAAGATTATCCTAAGCAAACTTTATTTGTAAAAATTATTTACTTTATTAAATTTATATATTAAAAGCCTAGCTCTTTCCTAAACTTTGATATTAAACTTAATCATTTTATTCTACCTAAAAATCTAACAAATTTTAAAAATTCCACTCATAAACTAAGAAAACCTTAAACATTTGTCAGGCCAGCCTGGCTCAGTGGTTGAGTATCGACCTATGAACCAGGAGGTCACTGTTTGAGTCCCAGTCAAGGCACATACCCAGGTTGTGGGCTCAATCCCCAGTGTGGGCGTGCTGGAGGCAGCCAATCAATGATTCTCTCTCATCATTGATGTTTTAATCTCTCTCTCTCTCTTTCTCCCTTCCTCTATAAAAATCAATAAAATTATATTTTAAAAACAAAGAAAAGCCCTTAAACATTTTATTTATTTTTTTAAACATATTTTATTGATTTTTTACAGAGGAAGAGAGAGGGATAGAGAGTTAGAAACATCGATGAGAGAGAAACATTGATCAGCTGCCTCCTGCACACCTCCTACTGAGAATGTGCCCACAACCAAAGTACATGCTCTTGACCATAATCGAACCTGGGACCTTTCAGTCTGCAGACCGACGCTCTATCCACTGAGCGAAACCAGTTAGGGCCCTTAAACATTTTAAACTACACTTATGAAGTTGATAGGTTTTTAAAAGTCCTTTAGTCATCTGAAAGAGCCTTCCAAGTATTTTAACCAATATAATAGGGTAACTTTAACTTATGAAAATAACTACTAGGCTTTAAAAACATTTCTAAGACTGATAGATTTCAATGTAAAATCGTTGATATAAATCAATTTTTCCAGTCCTGTCAATTTAATTTGGAATCACAAGGATGAAATATTTTTGTAATAGATCACATTCTCTTAAATATATTAATTGTTTTGGTCAGTGCACATCATAGCGACCGGTCATTCAGTCATTCGGTCACTAAGGCTTTTATATATATATATATATATATAGAAGGTATAAAATTAAATATAGGGTGTTCCAAAAAATGTATACACATTTCAAATAATTATAGAGGCAGTGTTTTTACTTTAACTGTGTTTTCAAACTTCTAGTAGCATTTTAGGATGCATTTCCTTTGTTCAAGCTTAATCTGGCTGAAAAGAAAGTAACATCAATTGAGTTATTAGCTATTTTTGGGACAACCAGTATATAACCACACACACACACACACACACACACACACACACACACACACTTAATTCTCCAGATTTGAAACCAAGAATCATCTTGGAAACAATGATGTCATCAAACAGTTTTAGGGTTACACTCTCAATTGGCTGAGCTTGACATCTGAGACATCTGAGCTCTGGAACTACAGAGACCTTGAAATTTTTCTTCAATTATTTTTGTCTGTCAAAGGGCCTAGGTTTTCTAGATTCAAGTCACCCATTATCTAAAACTTCTCTCTGCTATAGAAGTCCAAGTTTGGTTCATTTGATTGACTTCAACTAACCTATTACTGTGTTATTTTACTTTAAATTCTTTTCATATTTCCCCCTACCTGTTACCACTAATGTCTATAGTTCTTTTAAGGACGTTGGGTTGGATTTTGTTTATATTCCAAGACTTTCTAATTGGTTCCTCTTAAGATCTAAACATCCAGAATCAGGTTGGTGGCAATTGGAAAGGAAACAAAAGGAGGGATGGAGAAGTGTCATGAAGGGAGGATATAGAGGAGACCTAAGGTTGGGGGTGGATTCTAGGAAGAGACACACTGAGCAAAGACCCCAGTGGGAAGTTGGAGCTTGGCAGTACCAAATCCTCACTCCATGTCCCCCTCCTTCTACAGCTCCCCAGTCCATCTATGGGCAGATGACATTAAACTCTCCTACTGACCCCTATGGGAATACACAACCTAAAATATTTATCTCTAGACTAAGGTATAGAAAAGCTATTAAGAGCTTCTCTTGGGTCTCTTGGTGGCCAGAATTTGGCAAGGACAGATAGGTCTATTTTAAAAAGATGGATTTTTTCTTTCTCACCAACAGGCCCCTCCCTGTGTTTTGAAACTGGAGGATGAATATGAGAGTAGTAGTTGGAATGCACAGTAATAAAGCAAAGTACTGTCTTGTTTCTGAGAGGGATCGTGTGAAAATCATTCATTAGTATGAACCTATTGTGCATTGTCTTTGAAAATCATCCTTTTTCTTAGTGTGTGTGTGTGTGTGTGTGTGTGTGTGTGTGTGTGTGTTAGAAAAAGAGAGAAAGGTGTGCAAGTTTGATACAATTGTTATTTTGTAGTTGAACGGGAAGAATGAGGAGGTATGGTGCTGTTTCTCACCAATGGAAGGATGTCATACCAGACAGATCCTCGAAGTACTGCTATCTATCCATTCCACCACCCTCCCTCTGCTATTTCACTCGAGGCCAAGTTACTCAATCTTTGGGAAACAGGTTATGAGTCCAATACATTACACTGGTTTCAAGAGGATGAGCATTTCCTTAAGTAGAAATGGAAGCTGGCACTGAAGTTTAAGCATTTTTGGGGAAAAAAGACTGGACAGTAGGAAGGATGCAAGTTTAGAAAGTGGAGTATGCCTTCAAGGAGACACCCTGTGAAGGATATTTTTTCCTCTTTCCTCTTGGACTGTGGGATCATTATATTTACCTTAAAGTTTTATACCATATTTTAAAAAATTACATATTTCAGACTTATAGAAAATTTAGAGCATTTTATTTTATTTGATTTATCCATTTCTCTTTATTTTTTTTCTAAACCATTTGAGTTGCTGACATGATACCCCTTGCTCCTAAACACTTGCATGTGTACTTTATTAAAACAAGCACAACACAATGATTAGTCGCGATTGTAATATTTGAATGATAATAGTGTCCGATCTGAAGACCTTCTTCAGATTCTATCATTTATCCCAATAATGTCCCCCAGGTCATGTGTTGCAGTTGTCACATCCGTTTAGTCTCCTTTAATCTGGGCCAGGTCTTCAGTCTTTCTTTGTATTTTGTGACACGGATGTTTCTGGAGAGTACAGGCCAGTTGATTTGTAGACTATCCCTTAGTCTAGCTTTGACTGGTGTCTCCCTGTGGTTTGGACAGGAACACCACAGAAGTGATGCTGCGTTCTCAGAGCATCCTATCAGGAGGGACAGGATGTGGATACCCTGTTACTGTTGATGTGAACTTTCATCCCTTGGTTAAGTTTTTCCTTTTGTAATTAGTAGTATCTGGGGGGAGGCTAATTTTACATTTTTAATTGTCATGCATTTTACAATTAAAAATTACATTTTTTAAGTGTAATTCTCCTCTGTATATTTGGAAAAGAAGTTTTCTTGTTTCTTTTTTAACTTCTCTCCTCTTCCCTCCCCCCTTCCTCCATTTACTCTTCCACTTGCCTTCTCTTGGCTCTGCCACTGGTAGCCACCCTTCATCTCTCTGGTCCAGACCTCTCCACACTGGCCTTAGCAGTGGGGGAAGTACCCGTAATTCCCATTGCTTCTCCATCTCTTCACCCCACAACACAGCTATGAAGGCTACCTGAAATGTACTTCATTGAGTATTTGGGAGGGAGTGGGTAACAGGAAGGAATTAAATAAAATGGAGAATAAAATGGCCATTGTGGTTCAGTGGTTGAGCATTGACCTATGAACCAGGAGGTCACAGTTTGATTCCCATGCCCGGGTTGAGGGCTCAATCCTCAGTGTGGGGCATGCAGGAAGCAGCTGATCAATGGTTCTCTACCATCATTGGTGTTTCTATATCTCTCTCCTTCTCCCTTCCTCTCTGAAATCAATAAAAATATATTTTAAAAAATAAAATAACATGGAGAACAAGATTTTCTTTTTAAATTTATGATACTTAAGAAAGCTTTTTCTGCTGAACAATTTACCTAATACCTTTGTTAGAAAAGACAGGCCAATTGTACTGTAGACCTTACTCCTGTTATGTGGGAAGCTTAGTTCCTACATGAGATCAGTTGCGAAACCTAACAAAAAAATATTATTACACCTGAATTAATATTCTTTAAAATTATTATACATCTAGTACAAGCTCAAGGTGCTTTCACTTTTAGTAGTTCTTTGCAGATAAGCTTGTTGCAAAGCTAGGGAAATTTTTCTCATTGTAGAAAACTCCTTTATATTGGCATGAATGAAAAGTTATAGTAAAAGGAAACATTTTACTCTGGTCTATAAGAAATCTTGTTGCTCCTAGTTTTTCTCTATAGATTATATATTAGAAAAATGTATAGAGTAGAACAGGTATGTCCTTTGCAGTGTCTGTCCCCGAAACGTGTTATAGAATGTTCAGGAACATGTGCATGAGAAATAAGATGCCCACTTTCACTGAGAAGTAATGAGAGGAGTAGCATGCTGCTATAAACCTGGTCCAATGAATCTTTCATCCTATATAGTAAGAGGAAAAGCTAATCTCACAATCTCTCAAATATCCTTTTAGGTTGATTTCTGACATTGGGAAGTAAATAGGGAGATACTATTTTTATTTTTATTCTTTTAAATCACGACCCACTAATATATTTCTTGGAGAAACTGACAATTGAGAGAGTACTGAAACAGTGAGAGAATGATATGGATGGTCACCTTGAAGAAGCCTAAACATTTTGGCAGCCATTCAAGCACAGAGATTGAACAAGTTAAGGGTAAAACTGATCTGTCTTACAGCTTCCTGTCCTTCTGCAGCAGCTCTGCAGTCCGACCCTGTTGTTTAGAACACTGAGCTGTTTGAAAGCCCGGACAAGTACCCAATACAATCGATCCAGCAAGGTCAAGGGACCTGCTTCCTCCTGTGGGGACACAGGCGTCCAGGAGGCTTGCTCATGCATTTGGAGTGCAATCCTGAGCAATGCAGCCTGTCCCCCCTGAGCTCCATTCTCTTATTTCCTCATAGTACATCCCACTCTCTGAGCATCTGACTTAGTCATAGCAGAGATACTGTTGCTGCCGGAGGGTAATGATTTGTTCTGTTATCCTTGAATGCCCTTCTGCTGAGAAAATGAGAAGCTGGGGAACTTAATGAATTTTCCCACTGTGTACATTTCTCACCAGCTCTTCTTGCATATAGCTCTTCTTATCATTTTAAAAGGAACAGCCATCCTACTTTTCAGACTACCAACTTGTCAACGGAATCAGTTGAGTGCATTTAATGTACACAGAAGAGACAATTACAGAGCAGATAGCTGAAATAAGAGAGGGTGTTTCATTTTCCCGATCCCTTGGAGAGTGAGGTATTTCATGTAAGTGTATTTTTCTAGATAGCTGAAGCTTCTGCCTTAAACATCAAAATTTGTTTTTTAACTCTGAGAAGTGGTATAGCAGAGTGGTTAAGAACACAGAGTGGAGTGTCTGTATTTCAATTCTGATTCTGCCACTTTGTAGCTTTGTAACTTTGGGTAACTATACTTAACCTTTCCTCCGTTTCCTCATTTGTAAAGTGGGGGTAATAACAGACTCTACCTTATAGAGTTTTTGGGAGTATTAAATAGGATTAAATGAGTTAATATACGCAAGCATGTAGAACAATGCCAAATATGTTGAGTCGTAGGAGAGTTCATCTTCTTATTTAGTCAACCATTCATATACAAATCTTGCTATAAAATGTTTCACCTTCTTGCTTTATTTTATGGACTACATTGAACATTCGGTATTCAGTGAGTGCATCACAGAGAAGTGATATAGTTGTGCCTTCAGACAGTGCTGTGAAGATGTTGATGATGAAATGACATATTGAGCAGGTTTCATGAATGTTGTTGAATATCCCTACCTTGAGCTCTTAGATAGGTATACTTGTAAGTAGGTTTAGAGGGTTTAAGTACTTGCCGAACTTCATGCAGCTGGGAGATTTGAGATACAAACTTAGGGCAGTGTGCCGTCAGAGCTGGTGCTCTTGGTTACCTCACCTCACTGCCTGATGGCTAGGACTCCTTGTCCCCACTCCAGTGATTAAGCATAAAAATAATAATGAAAAATAATCATTAAAATTATGCTACCACTACTTATTCTGAAGATTTACTTTACCTTTTGAATAACTTAACATTTTGGAGAATAATTCCATTCTAAGGCAGATACATTCAAACAAACATCTGAAAAAGGAGAGGAATGAGAAGAAAGTGAGATGGTGTGACTTCCTAGCAACTGTTTGTTTTTGAGGTGAAGATTTGAGGTGATTCTTAAGATTTGCAGAGCCTTGTTGAGAAATGTGCTCTCAGGCTTTAGATTTGTTCCCTGCAGGAGCTCATGAGCTTTCCTGGTTTGTAGTGATCACCAAAGAGTTTGGCATCCTCAGAACCATGAGGACTGGATCGAAAAGAACATAAAGAAGGATCCTGGAGTTTTGTGATTAGGAGACAATGTTTTATATTTACAAATGAATAGAACTATCTATAATAATAAAAGCATAACATGCTAATTAGACTGGACAGCCGAACAACCTTCCAGACGTCATTCTGGACATTCTTCCGGATGAAGCTGTGGTGGCGGGGGCTGAGGCAGAGGCAGTTAGGGGTGATCAGGCAGGCAGGGGAGCAGTTAGGGTCATCAGGCAGGCAGGCAAGCAGTTAGGGGCATCAAGCAAGCAGGCAGAGTGGTTAGGGGAGATCAGGCAGGCAGGTGAGTGGTTGGGGCGGTCAGACAGGCAGGCATGCGGTTAGGGGTGTTCAGGCAGGCAGGTGAGCAGTTAGGGGCAATCAGGCAGGCAACAAGCAGCTAGGGGCATCAGGCAGGCAGGCAGAGTGGTTTAGGGGCATCAGGCAGGCAGGCAGAGTGGTTGGGGGTAATCAGGCAGGCAGGCAAGCGAGCGGTTAGGAGCCAGCAGTCCCGAATTGCAAGAGGGATGTCCAACTGCTGGTTTAGGCCCGACCCAAAGGGTCCTGGATTGCTAGAGAGTGCACGCCTGGCTGAGGGACCCCCTCGCCCACTGTGCTCGAATTTCGTGCACTGGGCCTCTAGTGTAAATATAAAGTGAGTAAATAAGATAGGCCTATCTGAGCAAAATTGTGTGACAGACAATTATTTTGGAGACCTCAACGGGAAAAGATGGGCATACTGAGTACAGCTATCACTCAAAGCAGAATTAACAGTATTATCTTTTGCCTCATAAAGATCATTTTTCCCATTGGTAGTTGTTCATGGTTACAGTCTGTATAACATCCTTAAAGATCTGCATCATTTTCTTATGCTTCAGTTCTTGTTAGATTGCCAGGCAGCCACAAAATGCATTAATATTCTAGATCCATATAACACTTACAGTGGTATTTATCTACTTATCACTTCACATTTTATAGTTTTATTTTAAAAATTTTAACATGAGTTTATAACACTGAAAAAGCAAATCAAACTGGATTTTATCACAGACTATTTGGGCAAGAAAAGGACCTCTTGTTTGCCCAATTTCTAGCCACAGTTACTTTAAATATCCAATTCTACTTAAGGCTTACTAGGCATCCTGCTGCTTGGCAACCTAATGTGGAGACATCATAATTCTCTTCTAATCTAATCAAATTTCTGAATATGTATACAGGGTGTCCCATCAAAATGTATACACATTGAATGATTATAAAGTCAGTGTTTTTTAGCATACAGTTCATTTTCAAATTTTAAGAGAATCTACAGAAATGAGTATGTATACATTTTTTGGGGACACGAAATATATAAATATGAATCCTGGGCTCAAATTCAAGCTCTGCCACTTCATACATGTGAGACTTGTGTTAAGGTACTTAGTCTCTCTGTGTTGTATTTTCCTCACCTATAAAATGGGAGCTAATAACATTACTTATCTCTCAGAGTTGGTATGAAGATTAAACTAATTAATTCAGGTAAAGTCCTTAAAATAGTATCTGGCCAAATAAGCCCTCGATAAGCATTAGCTTATATTATTCCAATAACTATGTAGAAAACATAAAAAACAACAGTTCTTAATACTGGTGAAAGCTATGTCTGGAGTCTGCTAAAGATCTTAATAGGGAAAATTATAAGCCATTAAAAATATTTCATATTAAAAATTTTATATATGTTAACATAAAACCTGAAAATGGAGAGATGTCATATTCATAGAGTCAAAGGATCTTATATCATAATGATGTAAAATCCCCTAAATTAAATTACATATAAATTGATTTTCAGACAAAATGCCAATTACAGTTTTTTTATTGGCCATGAAATTTGATGAGCTGATCCAAAATTCATAAGGAAGAGTAAATACCTAAGAATAACCAAGATAAAGAAACAAGATTAGGGAATTGCCTTACTAGGATTCAATACTCATTGTAAAACTTTATTCATTAAACCAGTGTGCCATTGGCCAGAAATAAACAAAAAAGCCAATGGAATTGTAAAGAGAATTCAGGAGACACTAATATAAGTAGAAAATTTTGTTTTAAAAATGTAACACTTCAAATCAGTGAGTGAAGAATAAAAAAAAACACTGTAGGCACAATTGATATCCACATTTCAAAATTAAACTATATCTCTATTCAAACTGCATAGGAGAATGAAAGTAGCAGGTCTAAATATAAACATATTTTTAGTATGAACTGAACATATACACCCAAAGTCATGATAATGAGAAGATAAGATAGAGTCGGGTATAGGAGAATAAAATGGAACTGGAGCAGTTAAAGTGGAATTTAGTTATATCTAGATTGATTTCCTTTTAAAAAGACTGGCAACAACTATGAGTAGCTAGAATATGGATGTCACTATCACAATCATATTTTTGTGTTTTCAAAATTCCTCAAATATAAAAAATGACAAATAAGAAAATAACTCTTTAATGGAAGAAAAAGTTTTGGGGACTTTTATACAAAAAGATTTGGAATATTGTGCACATATCACATCAGCATTTATATTGGAAAAGACTGGGCCACCTTTGCAGTGTCCACCATGGGGGTAATTAGATTTGAACTTCGACCAAGACAGAAGCATCATCATAAACACTCCTGGCCTGAGGATTATCATTGATCTTGTACAAGGAATTCAGGCATATACCCTCATCACACTGTATGCTTTCACTTATTCAATGACTGAGCACATAGTTGTTGTCTAATCTCCATTAGGCACTAGTCTAAGCATTGACGATTCAGCAGTGCAGGACAAGATCCCTGTTCTCAAGGCTAACCTCTAGTGAGAAAGAGATACTTTAAAACAATAATCCGTCAGACACATATATTACAAAATTTGATCTTGCTATAAAAGAAAACTAGTTACAATTATGTGTTATATGGAATTTTCTATATCATCAACTTTATAGTTTAAAACAGTTCGTTGCCAGTTACCATTTTAGTGTCTCTAATCTCCAGTTCCACTCATCATAACCCAAGATACGATTGCATGTCTTCTAACTTTGTGATTCATTAAAAAAAGAGGCCGATTCTTTTCCCAATACTTTGTTCTAGAGTTAAAATAAAGTCCATGTAGTAGATTGAGAAATGACCCCCAAATATATCCACGTCCTAATCCTTGGAACTTGTGAATGTAACCTTATTAGGAAATCGGGTCTTGGCAGATGTACTTAGAAGTTTATGCTAGATTATAGTGGACCCTAAATCCAATATGACTGGTACCATTATAAGAAGAGGGAAATTTGCACAGGCAAATCTCAAAACATGTGGAAACTAAACAACACACTATAAATAAACAACACATTCTAAATAAGCATAGAGGAAGTCTCAAAGGAAATGAAAAGAAATGCATTGAACTGACTGAAAATAAAAATGCAGAATATCAAAGTTTGTGGGACACAGCTAAAGCACGTAGAGGGAAATTTATAGCACTCAGTAGATACATTAGAGAAGAGGAGAAGTCTCAGATCATTCTTCTAAGCTTCCACCTCAAGAACCTACAAAAAAGAAGAGTAAAATTAACCCAAACCAAACAGAAGGAAGGAAATAACAAAGAGCAGAAATCAATGACATTAATAAGAAAAAGACAATAAAGAAAGCCAATGTAATAAAGAGCTAGAGCTTTGAAAGGATCAATAAAACTGACAACCCTCTAGGAAGACTGTCAAAGGGAAAAAGAGATGACACAAATAACCAATATCTGGAAGAAAACAAGGGATATCACTAAAACCAATGCAGACACAAAAATGATCAAAGGGAATATTACAAATAATTCTACACACAGAAATCTGACAACTCAGAGGAAATGAACTAATTCCTCAAAAAAACTCACACAAACTACAGCTCACACAGTGTGAAATAATTTAAATTATTTTTATTTAAATAGCCCTATGGAATACTCCTTTATATGAAACAATATTGGCATTCATATTCTGAGGACCACTGTGGTTTTTATTTTCATGAAGGCTCAATAGCAAGCACATTTGTAACATGACAGATTTGGATTCAATTTTCTTTACCTAAAAGCAACTGCATACACAAACCTCTTAATTTATCCTTAGTTGATGTATAAATTATTGAACTAATCTTGATTTGCCAAGCAAATGGAATATGAGATCTCAGCGGGCAATATTTATTAATTTCTGTGAGGGCTTTATGTATTTCTACCCTGCTTCTGAAAGATACAAAGAGGAAATTACAATTTTTGTGGTTTATTAAAGAATAAATATAATCCAGTTGATTCTAAACTTCAGAGCAGGAATTAAACTTTAAGATTTCTTTTGTGTTGGTTTACCTCTGGCTACCTCATAAGAAGAGAATGATTTTTGTTCATATTTATTTTTTCAGGTGTTGATTTATCCCATTCATTCATTGACTTTGTCTTTTTACTTAAAACAATATTCTTCATGAAAAGTTGAATTGTTAAAGTCACTTATTTGCTCTTTCTCCTGATATTACAGAGACTTTTTCCAGAAAATGACATTATGAGTTACCTGGCAAATGAATGGACTGGCAAATAATTCAGGCACATGTGAAAAAATATATTGTCAATGTATATATTATCCAAACCTGTAGAGAATTTTTATGAGTTTGAATGACAGTTGTCAGGAAGCAAAATCTCAATGGCTTGATAAAATGCTCTGGAAAATGGCAGTTCTACCAGTTATTTTATACATCAGAATCCAAGGAGGAGGTGTAAGGAGGGTTACATGAAATTCATTGGTGATAGATTAGGGAGGCAGGAGAAAACAAAGTGGGGAAATCTCTGAGACTGGATAAAAAGTAAAATGGATAGACACATATTTCTTTTATATTGGTGGGTATAGGGTAGTTAGCAATGAACATTTACAGCACGGAGATGTAATCTGTGATTTCATGTTCTGTGGGAGATTGTGCCCTCTGCGGTCGGGCAAAAGGGAATTACTCTGACATTTCAAAGTATGTTATCCTAGATGCAAAAAGACAATAGACAGGCTCACTTAAGGTAAAGATTGACCTTTGCCAAGAAAGATACTGACCTAGATCAGGACTTCCCATCATGACTCCCTTTTAGATTTGAAGTTTTCATTGCAGACCATCCTATGCAGTTACTTTAGGTCTCTGAGTTTGTAAGGCCCACCATGCAGGCCTCCCCCGAGCTTGTCAGGTTTAGTATGCAGCCCTCTCTTCATCCACAATAACAATAAATTGGGGAAATTCAATATATAATAATACCAAGCACCAATGAGAATGTGGGGGAAGATGAAACCACATGCATGTTGGTTGGAGTATAAATTGGTTTGATGACTTTGGAGAGCAATTTGCAAACGTGAAGTTGGAGATGCACCTACTTTACCATCCCACTGTTCCACTCTCTCCCCTGGAAAAACCCAGGCACTCCCCACAGGGGTCTCTCTGAGCAAGTTTGTACCAAGGGATATAATCCCATTCAACAGTGAAT
Source organism: Myotis davidii (assembly GCF_000327345.1). NCBI lineage: Eukaryota > Metazoa > Chordata > Mammalia > Chiroptera > Vespertilionidae > Myotis > Myotis davidii. The sequence continues at coordinate 1,031,102 of NW_006300210.1, read as the reverse complement.
AAATGTATGAACTATGGTTTATTCAAACAATTTTTGTGCAAGATTTATAATGAATGGTCCAGATTTATAAGAGTAAATATGATTAATTTACAAAATGTAATGCTGAGTAAAAAAGGAAGTTGCAAAGAATACTTACAGTATAATTCATCGATGTAAAATTTTAAAATATTACTAATTATGGATGCTCCATGCATCATATGGTAGAAAAACATCGTGAATATAATACACACCAGCATTAGGATAATGGTTAGTCCTAGGGAGGAAGATGGCAGGTATGGATGTATCTGTAAGAGTTTAGTTTTAAAAAACAAAGTGAGAACACTGAATTCAAGAAAACAAAATATTAACATATGCTTAATCTTTGCATTTTAGCATTGCCACATTCACATGTCTTTCAAATTGTCTTTTGTACTCTTATATGTTTAAATGGGTTCATAGTTAAAAGAAAAACCTTCCAAATCATCTACTGTGAAGGCTGAGTTCCCCACAGGAATAAAATCGAAGTAGGGAATTGAAGAGGTTTTCTCCGAAGCTGGCCAAGGAAGTAGCGAAAGGAATTAATTTGTCAAGAAATGAACTTTGAAACTAGACTGGGATAAATTGCTGTTCTCATGGGAACGTAATCTATTCTGATAAAGTCTCCTATAAAGATACCTCAAGAAGTTAACTTCTCCCATGCTCGTGTTTTCTCAGTAATAAAAAGTAGTGTCGAAATCGGTTTGGCTCAGTGGATAGACCGTTGGCCTGCGGACTGAAAGGTCCCAGGTTCGATTCCGGTCAAGGGCATGTACCTTGGTTGTGGGCACATCCCCAGTGGGAGGTGTGCAGGAGGCAGCTGATCGATGTTTCTTTCTCATCGATGTTTCTAACTCTCTATCCCTCTCCCTTCCTCTCTGTAAAAAATCAATAAAATATATTTTAAAAAAATAAAAAGTAGTGATAATAATATTGCATAAAATTTGAAATCAGATGTTATATTCAGATTCTGCTCAATGATTTATGCATTTTCTTATCAAGTTCTCACAATGTCTGTATGAAATAGGTATTATTATAAACCACATTTAAAGGTGGGCTAAGTACTTTCCCTGTTCACACAGCAGAGCTAGTACATTATTAGCAAGATTAACCATTAGCATCGCTTAGTCTCTGAGAACAACAAATTAATAAGTAAATTAATGAAATATGAAAGGTCATGGGGAAGGACCTTTCAACATCCTCCCACTGAGTTGCTTCCAAAGTAGTTTGATAATGAACTTAAAATGATCAATCTTATTGTGCTAACAGACTCTATACTATCCCCTTTGAATGTAACATTTAGCAGTGGTTTTGTTTGTTTGTTTCAGTGTTAGGCACTTAAAAAATCAGTTTTTTAAAAAATATATAAACATGAGTTTGAATTAAAATGTATCTTTCTGAATAAAAAATACATTTAAATTTTCCTCCCGCTCAAACATTTCTGTGTTTATATAGTTAGATTGTTTAGATTATAAGTCTGCTTCTAGAAATAATAATCTTTTTATTTAGAAATTGGCTCATTTGAACATTTGAAATATGTTCCAGTTGAGAAATAGTGTAGGTAGAGTTTTGATATAATAAAATCAAAACAGAAAAAGTGCCTAAAATATTATTCAAGTACATTTGTTTCTCTCAGAATAGAAGAAAGCTGATAGGGATGAGAAGGGATCTTGTACTGGACTCACAAAGCTAAGTTTCTGAAATTATATGGGAATAGGCTTACATTTTATTTTAGAACTAATTACAGTTAAGGTTATTGAGCTATCAGATGCTTATTGCAACTATTATTTTCCAAGCACTGAACTGTGCTTCTTTGTAAGTAGGATCACATTTAATCTTAACATTGTTCACTCATTTTGTAGATGAGAAAACTGAGGCTATGAGAGGTTGAGTAAAGGGCTCAAGGTTGAACAACTTGAGAATAGCAGAGTCATGATATAAGTAGAGTAGGATTCGAGTCCACTGATATCAACTCTGCTCTTCTGCTGTCGAGAGGACTCTGTGAAAACCTCCCTAACAGGTGTTGGGAAAAGCCGGCGAACCTGAGACCTGACATCTCAACCCCTTCCTTGCGGCAGGCTGGCCCTCTTGCTTTTTTATGAGAAACAGTCACAATTGTGGACAGTAACCGAAGGACGTCTCAAAAAGGGAGCTTTTAAAGATGGGATAGTTTGTTGGAAAAACATGTTCTGCTTGGAAGACATGCTAGAATTGGTTTTCTCCTTTTAATCTCCCCAATGAGTAGACATGTAGTGTTCTGAATTATTTTCAGAGAAACTGTAAAGACTGCAAGACAGAGAGAGAGAAGCAGAATTCAGAATTCAGGATATTGTGTTTTGTATTACAAAGCAATACATGCATAAGGTAGAAAATACTGATAATCAAAGAAATGAAAAAAATTAAATTTATATAACTGTCACTGAGTAATAAATACCATTATTACTTTGGTGTGCATCACTCTATATATGTTCTTTAAAAATCAAATCATCTGTGTGACCTGTTTTGTTACTTGATAATAGTTCTTTTCAAAGGTTAAAAGTATATATTTTTGTTCTTTAGGCATAATTAGAGCTACAGAAATGTCAGTGCAATAATGTATATCCTTGAGATTTTGACTATCTACCACTTTAATGCAACATTAATTTTGTCTGTTCTTTGTTCTCGGTGGCTCATCATTATGATGATATAGTACTTGATACCAGCTACTAGGTGAATGTCAAGACTTTCATGAATTCAATTGTGAAGTTGACAAACCTATATGTCAATCATATGATTCTTTTTCCAAGTTGGAAGACTAATCCAGGACCAATTTTAGAACAGGGATAACATCATTCATGAAAGGTAGACAAGAGCTTACTGAGTGAGTATATATCTTACACATGAAGAAAGTAAGGTCTCCAATATAATGTCCAAGGCCATACACCTAGCCATTGGTGAGAGATCATGACTGAAGTCCAGCTCTCCCGACTTTCTACCCTGTTGTTCTTTCATCTACTGCATGTTGTTTCTCATTAAGGACCCCATCTCATGAAACACAATTGAGCCCCATGTGGTCTAGCTTTACAAGGAGCAATGTTGCCAACCTCCAGGCTCATGGCTCTACATACAGACAGGGACCTTGGTAACATCACTGAAAAATTCCACGAAGCAGAGTAATTGTCCCCAGTTCTCTTTAAAAGATACCCCCCCCTTTTTTTTTACCATTGGAAGAACAGAATGCCCGTTCAAAGGTCTGAAGTTTAAGGTCCTAAGCCATTGAAAAATTTTTAAAGTTAATTTTCAAAGTCCTATTAATGGGCCATGAGGCATGGTGGAAGTTTAAGTTAAAGGGATAAATATAGGGCAGAAGCTGGACAGGGAATAGCCCCAAACATTCCCCAATAAGAAGTTTTTCTTCCTTGTCCTTCCTCTATCAGTTGTTACTATCCTCTTATCATCACTGTAATTTTAAAAAAAATCTAACATGTCTCATGCTTACTGTAATCAGACACTGAGCTCAGTGCTGTCATATGCCTTAACTCATTTAATCTTATGAATCGTTATGTTATTCCCATTGTACAGATTAGTAAACCGAGACTCAAGTGACCTTAAGTAATTTGGTCAAATGCCTCCTGACTAGTAATTGAACTAGAATTCTAATTTAACTCTTTGGGTCTCCGGAGCCCATACTCTTTACAGTCTATTATGCTCTATTTCTGACAAGCATTGATGGGAGTTGAGGTCAACACCCAAGTCAGAATGCAGAGCAAGCTTGGAATTAATCTGGAAAGTGCTATGAAGAGTCTAAGCTGGGGCCCGTGAGGTATGACAAAGAGCTTTCTGGGTCACACAGTTCAATACTAGAAATTTGACCATCCCTGAGGTCATTACCATCCCAGAGGGGCCAGATGGCTTACTCTCTTCTCCTTACATGCTGCCCTAGAGCTGTGCCTAAATTCTACTGTGGTTCTGTAGTTTTCAGTGGACCATACACCTGAGGCAAGTGTTAGAGTAACTAATAGTAACCTTTTTTTTTTTGTTAATCCTCACCTGAGGATATTTTTCCATTGATTTTTAGAGAGAGTGAAAGGGAAGGGGAGAGACACACACAGAGAGAAATATCAATGTGAGACAAATCGATTGGTTGCCTCCCGCATGCACCCCAACCAGGGCCAGGATCGAGCCTGCAACCAAGGTATGTGCCCTTGGCCAGCATCTAACCCACAAGTCTTCAGTCCGAGGGCTGGTGCTCTAACCACTGAGCAACCAGCCAGGGCAATAGTAACCTTTTTGAAATTAGTTTTTCATCAGGCAATTTCTCTATAGAACTCAAGAGTAGAGAGGCTAGGAAATGAGCACAATAGCTCCTCTTCTCTCTCTGTCCAGCTGGGCATGTTTTTCTGGTGACAGTGAAACATTCACTACATTTCGGTCTGGGCCAATTGCCAGATTTGTAACAGCACAGTAACGCTTTACAATTGATTTTTGAAAGTAGTATATTTGTATTTTTTTTCTTATGGGAGGTTAAGTCAATTCTCCAAAGTACACAAAAAATACCAAAGCAGCGATTTCACGGCTTTTTTAATGAGTCAGCAGAGAGCCTATGATGAGAAACTTTCACGAATCTCAGGATTTACAATTTGGAGACTAAAAGAGGAAAGAGAAAAAACAACTAACTGATACTTTTGAGGTGTTGTGAATGCTGCTGATCTGTGATACTGACTCTCGTGTCCAAGTTCTAATTATGCATTTATTTGTCCGTCATTGTAAGTTTAATATTGCCTACTCTCTTCCTTTTTTTTCCGATACTTTCAGGAATACAGAACAATGATATGCTTTAGGTCTTTGTAACATTTAGGGTTCACAGGAACCCCAAAGTAAGGGTGGCCTAAAGAAGGCTGAGATTTATTTCTCTTTCTCATAAGCAGGCAATCCATAGCTAATAAGGGAACGCCATCATTGTGAGGGACTCACATCCCCTCTTTCAGGTCTCTCTGTCAACTTGACCCATAGCTTCCAACTCAAGGTCCAAGGTGGCTGCTCCAGATATACACCTCACATCTGCTCCCCACCATCATGAAGGAGGAACGGTGCACCCCTCCTGTTAAGGAAGGACACTTCCCAGATTTTGCACAGACCACTTCTGTTTCTATTTTATTATCTAGAATCTACTCACATGGCCATGTGTAGCTATAAGGGAGACTAAATTTTATTCCGAAGAACCCTATTCTCAGCTAAAAATTGGTGTTTCTATTACCAAAGAAGTTGGTGGAAGGTGAGTATTGGGCATAGTTAGCAATCTATGCCATAACCTTTTAATAGTTTGCTCAAGGGGCTATATTTATCAGTATTTTCCAGGGGGCAGTTGTCAGCTTGTACACTTTTAATAGCTGACAAATTCTCCCTAAGTGATAAGACAGGGAGACTGATCTTTCTTAAATGATATGAGAAGAATGGGGCACAGAACCATATGCTGTTTCTCATTCATTTGCTGTGATACAAAGATGTACCCAAACTTTCACAGGTATGTTGCCAAGTTTGGATTAGTGAGCAAAACATTAATTTTTGTAGCTCATTGTGCGTATAGTTATGCAGTGTTGTCATTTAAAACACTGAAGTGAGCAGGTCCCTAGAGGCTGTAGACCGCAGGTACACCTGCATGAAGTGAAGTCAAGGGCCGCATGGGAGGTTTCTGTGTGGGTTTCCAGTGTCTGTCTGTGGATGTGCTATCATCAACATGGGATTTCCGTCTTCCACCATCACTCCCACAGGACAGCCAGCAGGGGAGGAGAGAGGGAGAGGAATACGCTCCTCCCGTTTACTGGCAGGACCTGGAATTCACACACATGACACAGGTGGATCAGTTTTTGAATAGAATCATCTCTTAGGTTTAGGCTTTTATATTGATTGCATCTAAGGTGATTGCTTGCAAATCAGTCTTTCAGACTTTTATGTTTGCTGTTTGCATTATGATAGCAGCATGTACATTTTAAAAGAAATTTTCTTAAGATATCTAATACAAATAGTTAACTGTTTAACAGTATAAACTATTGTCTTCATTTTCATTGGTTTCTTTACATTGTGTTCTCAGAATTGGGACAGAGGTTTGAACAACACTGCCTTTTGAATAGAATCATCTCTTAGGTTTAGGCTTTTATATTGATTGCATCTAAGGTGATTGCTTGCAAATCAGTCTTTCAGACTTTTATGTTTGCTGTTTGCATTATGATAGCAGCATGTACATTTTAAAAGAAATTTTCTTAAGATATCTAATACATTTTCTTAAGAAATTGTATTAGATATTTACATATAAATAATAATATTTTTCTGTCATATTTGTTACTTAAAAATTTTAATACATTCTTTTCTTTAAGTTAGTGTTTCTTATGGAAGCAGAGCTATAAAATGCTTATATAGTTAAATTTATTAATTATAAACATTGTGATTTTTCCATTGTTTTTAAGTATACAAGATGTTCCTATCCCGTGATCTAGCAATGGCATAAATATTCACCTTCATTTTTTTTCTTTAATTTAATTTGGTGTACGGTATGCGTTAAAGCTCTAAATCTGTGTATTTTTTTCTAAATAGTCAATTTTGAATCCCTGCTATTTATGAAATAATATGTTTCTTTTGCATTAATCTGTAGTGTCTCATTTATTACGTACAAAAACAAATAAAAATTAATATGTATTTTCAATCTATCCATCTGTCTTATTGGTGCCAGACATGTTTTTGTAGCAGAATATCTGTATGTGGTGAGGAATTTTGTTTCAGAAAGTGTTTGGATGTTCTTACAGCACAGTCATTACCATTTTGAGCCTAGAGACAGACAAAACCATTTTCTTTATTTTTTTTAATGTGAATTTAGAAAGTGCTTTTCTGCAAGAATGTCCTGCAGGCACTTCAAACTCAATTTGTCCAAAAGGAACCCATTATTTGCAGCTTCATTACAATTCTCTTCTAACGTTCCCTCGCGTGGTTAATGGCATAGCTTTTATCCAGTCTCCCCAGCCACAAGCCTCAGCATCATTTCTGACTTTTCCCCCTACAGTTCACCCTGTGCACAGCGATTCCCAGTGTTTCTGACCTCTGTCCTGAGGTACTACTAGAATCAGTTCCCTCCCTTTAGCTGAGAAGACATGTCTCTATTCTCAGCCATGCCATCTCTCACCTGACATAGAGAACAGCTTAGGTCCTTGGCTCCATTCTCCCACCTGTCCACTTTCTGCTTAGGTATCCATTGTTTCTTTAAATTACAGACCCAGGCATTACTCCTGCTCTGAATGCTTGGGTGGCTTCCCATTGTCTTCAGAATAGAGTTCAAGCTCATTAACTTGATTCTCAAGGCTGAACAAAAGCTGGGTCTTCATCTGATAATTTTTCTACTCCATTTTTGGCCACCCATGAATACTGTGTTTCTGACACCAAGGTAACTGGCTCACCTTTACTTGTCAGCTTTAAAATATCCTCTCCCCTTGGGCTGTTTTGCCCATAAACACCTTTCTCTCTGTTTTTGTAATCCACACTTTAAGTCCCAAGTGAAATATCATCGGCTCTGAGAAGCTCTCCTTGTCTATTCAGTCAAACTTAATTGCCCTACACTCCGTGCTCTTATTGCCTTTGTGCACACATTCATCACAGCCAATTATTTAAGATGCAGTATATCTGGTGAGACTACATTTGCAGGGGGCCAAAGTGGTCATCTATCTTTGGAGACACAGAATATGACCTCGCCGCAGATTTTGTTAGTTCTGGGAGAATAACTTAAATATTCCCTCTTGGTTGTACAACTGAAATGTGAAGTTGTACCCGCAACATGGACAGTATCTATTTTCTCCCCCCGCTTCCGCGCCCCCCTCCCCCCCAATCTTGGACACCTCAACATGCAGAATTAATGCCTGGGGAAGATCTAGGTATGTTTGCGGAGAGACCAAAGACTATGAGAAGACACGTTGAGGTGTCATCCATTTTCATTCTGAAGTTTAATGGCATGACTTTTCTAATGGGCTGAGAAGGTCCTGATGTGCAAGCAACCCCCCTCCCCCCCCAGCCAAATCACTGAAGCTCCTGAAGGCCTGAAGGGGGGTTCACTGGGAAGGAAGGTGGATCTAGTGACTCAGGTTTCACCTGGCACCTTGGCACCCTGGTGTGGTGGGCTTATGAGTGCAAGCTACTGAAGATAAAATGGCAGGAGCCCAAGCATGAGGTATACTCTTTGCAAGGGTCTGACCCAGCAAAGCTGAGGGCCCATTTCCAACCATGACACCAGGTGGTGGCAACAGAAGTAATGACACTTATAAACTGAGGCTCACAGTGCCCTGATCAAACTTCCTAGCTTCATCTTGTCAACTACAAATTGTCCTTCTTGAACTGAGTAAGCACCTCTCCCTGTCAGATGTTTGCCTGACATCTAACACGGGCAGTGCGATTATCAAACGTGGGACCATATTTGTGCTCCAGGCTGTTAGGCAAGTTATCCAGGTTAAGCGTTGTCGCGTCTCCCCAACAACATTATAATTATTTGCCACGTGGGGCCCTTGTGACATAATCTTTACATCTCCCTGATGATGAGAACAATGATTTGAACGTTGTAAATATTTGAATTGAATTGCTTGTGCTCTATGTTTATTTTAATGTTTATATTACAATTAGAGAGCGTGTGACATCTTAAAAGCTTTGTGTAAAGAGGTATTTTGTGTTTGCAGATACTCCTATGGAACATGAAGCAGTGGGGACTCAAGCTGCAGGGACTACTGTATGTTGTCATTAGCATTATAAGAAAACCCAGAGACATGCCGTGTTGTTGCAGTTTTAAAAATGAATTTGTCTACTTAGGTTGGCCCTGGAGAAGATTGCCCCACAATCTGGCTGACGAGTTTTGCAAATTCACTTGGTCTTGCTCTCTTTATGTAGAAATTGGCTGCCTTCCATTGCAATTTAAAATACCATTTTTCTTGTTTAGAGAGGAGTCTTCTAAAAGCACCCTACCATTGGAGAATGTTTGTGCTGACCACCTGTAATTTACAATATGAATGTGCTCCCTGGGCATTGGGCTGGCTCAACATCCCTCCCCCGCCACACACACACACAACTCTTCAGAGAGACTTCTGTGCCAGTTCTTCATGGTTTTGTATTGTTAGTTCCCTTTCCTATTATTGTCTGTTTGTGTGGAAGGAGGTTCTGTGGATTGCCTGAGCTTTAATTTTCATGTCCTGTATGAAACCATGTGCTCTGTATTCCAATAGGGAATACATATAATATGCAGAAGTTTGGCTAAAATTTTATAAGAATTTTTGTTAAAAATATAGAGGCATTTCTGTAAGGAAAATAGTGTTGATCTATCTACATATGTATGTATGTATGTATGTATGTTTACATGTATGCATCCATCTATACATTTCTCTACCTATCCATCATCTATTAACTATCGAGTGGTGTGCTAGTAAATATTTAACAATAGGTTCTTCAAGGTGTGTGTGTGTGGGGGGGGTGTGAAATCCTTTAGTTTCTAACTTTTGCCAATTTTCATGGCATAATACTCCCACCATGGCTCATTTCAAGCTGCTAGTATGATGTCACTTTTTTTGTAGTATTTTCACCATGCAGAAACAATAGATATAATAACTTTAAGAACATACATACTGGTAAAATATAGCAAAATAACTAGGGAGTGATGAGCTTTGAGCATTGTCTTTGTTTTAATACAATTTATTTAATTGTAAATGTGTGTAACTTAGTTTTTAATAATGGCCATGTTTAAGAACTGCTTGCAAATTCCTGAATATTTAGCAATTGGCTCTTGCAAGCTGGTGGAAACTGGCTCCAACACAACACTCTATTAGTCTATTTGCTTCTATCCACTTCTTTCCCTTTTCTGAAAAGGGAAGATCTTTGTTTACCGAACCTTGTGGTGGGGTTTCAGGTCAGCAGGTCTGGAGGAAAAGGCAAAAGTAACTTGCAGAGTGTAGCAAAGGGCAAAAGCTTCTGTATGTGGAGTGGGTGGGCGCTGAGATGACAGTCGGCTTGCTCTGTGGTAGGAAAATGAGAATATTGACTTCCCCATCCTCGGTGAGAAAATCATACAGAAGGCACATACATTTCATGTCAATTTGAACTACTTAAATTTGAAAGTGTTTCATAAAAAGATTAATAACCCTTCTGTACTTAAACATTGTAAACGTTATATTCTGACTTTATATCTGTTTCTATGGGGGATTATCTTTCAAGTTGCCAGAGCAGAACGAGGGAGCCTTGAGGAACGTGTCCATTGTATGAACACTGTCATTGGCCATGGGATGTTTGATGTAAATCCCTTTTTGCATTTTATTTATGAAAACTTTAGAACAATCTACATCGCTTAGTAATGTCATTAGTGGGAATGGATTCTACTTGGTAAGGGGAAGAATGCAGAGTTCTATGTGAAAGCTGTGGCAGGGCAAAACTGACACCGCATGCTGGGTCACACAAGGTCTTTGGAAAGAATATATCTAAGAATAAAAGTGAAATCACACTAGATGAAGTCCAGAATCATTTGGTAAAATCTAAACATAGGCAGCAAAGCGTGGCGCTTCAGATTCTATAGCCCAACTTTTGAAACTTGATGATAGATTCCACCACTTACCTACCATCTTTGTGTCTTTGAGCAGGTTCTATAATATTGCTGTGCTGGTTTTCTTGGAGGTAAATCTTAATGGTACATATCACACTGATTTGAGGATTAAGTGCATTATAAGTAAAGCACTTGAAATTACTCCTGGCACACTGCAAGCCATAGGGTTAGCAATTATTTTTAAATGCTCTAGTGACTTAGGAATATGATTAATTAGAATATAATGTATATATAAATATTATTTACAGTGGGTTTCTGAAGGGTCTCAATAAGGATCCTCTTCCCAGGAATAAGTTCTGACCAAATTGAGGTATAAGAAACATGAGTGTGCCCTAACCGGTTTGGCTCAGTGGCTAGAGCATCGGCCTGCAGACTCAAGAGTCCCTGGTTCGATTCCGGTCAAGGGCGTGTACCTAGGTTGCGGGCACATCCCCAGTAGGGAGTGTGCAGGAGGCAGCTGATCAATGTTACTCTCTCATCGATGATAAAATATATTTAAAAAAAAAAAAGAAACATGAGTGATAGAGACGAGGGAGTCAAACCACTGCCTTTATTACTGGTGAGATAGCACGAGGTGCTTGCGTCTGTAGGCAAGTGGGCTTCCTAACCGATAAACTTAAAATTAGGTAGATTTACCCAGCTATAGGCAGTCCCAGAAACCCGCAAGCATCCTCCTTAGGGCCAGACCCTTTCACCATGGGGCTCAGAGCAGAGCAGAGCACACACTGCTGAGAGTGGCTGACTCCAGAGCAAAGGAGAAAGGAAGAGGCAGGGCTCTGCGTCTCTGGCTTCCTCCACTCTCATCACTTGCTTTAGGCGAGTGAGATACTCCAAGGTATCTCTTTCTTCCAGCCCTCTGATCTCTGATCTCTTTCTAGTGCCTCTCATTGGCTGGCCTCAGTAGGCAGCCACTTGACGGGCAAGCCTGGGAAACACAGCCTGCAGGGGTCAGCCCTACTACTACATACAGCAGGGAGGGAAGGGCGGAGAGTATTTCTGTGGGCCAACAGGCCTGTGTGCGTCTGCCTGCACACACAGACATGCACACATACACATCACTTCTATTCATGCTACTCTGCACACACACACATCACTTCAATTTCATGCTACTCTGCACACATACCCATCACTTCTATTTCATGCTGCTCTGCTTTTGAACTCTTTGGACTACGTAGATCAAAATGTTCTTTGAGATAGTGTGATTTTACTTCCACACGGTCTATGGAAGTAAATTGAAGAAAGTTAAAAATCAATAGACTATTTGGCCCACCCTAAAAATTCAGGCGAACCCATGTGATATTCCCCAAAATAGATTTCCAGATGACTTCCTGACAGCATCAACTTATTGTCCAAATTCTCTCATTTTTCTTGTTCTTAAGAGATAGATAAAATTCTGTATTTGCAGTCCAACTTGAACTCCTCCTGCTCAACTCCTCTGTGTCAGTTACTGAGTGCGCTGCAGCAGACTTTACTGCTGTGTGATTGTTTTATTTGTCTGATTCTGTATGTCATTCCCCTTAAGAATAGTCATTGTGTCATAGAAGTCTGTTGTAAACCCCCCAAGAAGCTAGCCACTTAAAGCTGAATTGTGTGGATCTGAGTTGCTCACCATCAAGGTCTGCTTAGCAGAGAGACTAAGAGCCAGAAGGCCTATGGATCCTGGTATAAAAAAAAAAAATGAGTGAATTTTATGTAACCTCTATGTGTTTCAGTTTCCTAACATGAAAAGTGGAGATAAAAACAGGGCCTCATGTCCAGCCGGCGTAGCTCAGTGGTTGAGTGTCGACCTATGAACCAGGAATGTCACGGCTCAATTCCCAGTCAGGGCACGTGCCCAGGTTGCCGGCTCCATCCCTAGTCCGGGGCATGCAGGAGGCAGCTGATCAAGGATTCTCTCTCATCATTGATGTTTCTCTCTCTCTCTCTCTCTCTCTCTCTCTCTCTTTCTCTGAAATCAATAATATATATATCCTCACTACTGTATTATATTGCTTGCATCAGTGCCCAGTGCTCAGTGTTAATTATTATGATTCAGTATTCCTATTTTTTAGAAGTTCATTTTTGGAAAACAATCTTCAGAAATATAAAAAGTTCAGCTCCTATTCTCCGTAGAATACTGCATCTCACGTGCCTATTTGCAGAGATCTATCAGGGGAGCCGAAAAGCTGAGGAGCTACCTCGGGTGCTGAACTCTAAGGGGTGGGAAAGCAGCCCTAGAATTTTCTTAAAATTTTAAAATCAAGAGAATATTTATTGTTTTTGCATCCAATATTATTCTGTATTAGTTTCAGGTGTACATCTCTGGAACTGAATGCCATGGATTAGTAAAATGAGGGAACGTGTAAATTATATTAATCAGGGACCACGTGATTTGAACAGAGAAATTCAATATAAAAAGCTGTTAACTAGATAGAGAGTTGTTAACTAGGGAATCGAAAGGGCCAAAGAGGGTTAGAAGGTATTTTGGAGATAGAGACTGCAGGAAGCAGCGAGGGCTGAGGGAGGAGGGAGGAGGCTGCAATTATTAAAATGGAGAGTCCTAGAGGACACACCCTACCGAGCCAGAACTCAGACCTCTGAGGAGGGGCTGCTGCTCCATGGTGCTGGTGTCTCTGAGCTCCAAGGAGGGCCCTGAAGAAGGGGCGCCTGGGGGCTGGCTGGTGATGGAGCCTCCGGATGGGCTGGGACCTGACGCTGGTTCTTCAAGTATTGGAAGAACTGCCAACTGGTTTCAGCTGCTGCTACAAGAAAGAGCTGCTGCCCTGGGCTGAAGAAATGTTGCTGGGTGACGCTCACAGGAATAGGAGGCAGAGGGGGAACAGCAAGCCTCTTCTCCCTCCTCCAGCCTTGCGATGATACTTTACAAAGGTATCCAATATTTCCTTTCTTTAAAAAAAATATTTGTATTGATTTCAGAGAGGAAGAGAGAGGGAGAGAGAGATAGAAACATCACTGATGAGAGAGACTCATTGATCGGTTGCCTCCTGCACTCCCCACACTGGTTGTGGGGGATCTAGCCCACAACCTGGACATGTGCCCTGACCGGAATCGAACCGTGACCTCCAGGTTCATAGGTTGACACTCAACCACTGAGCCACGCTGTCCAGGCTGCAGCCTCCCTTTAGTCTTAGTATTGGCAGAGGTCAGCAGGAGCAAGCTGAGGAGTCCGAGGTGGCAAAGCGGAATGTCTGGAAGAGGGGGTTACTGAATAAGAGAGAATTACTTAAAGCTTGGACATAAATATTGTGAAACGCAGAACATGCTACTTGGTAGATATTGGTGACTGGATCTTGGGCAAGTACTTAACAGAATCTCTTAAGTGGACAGTTAAAGATGACGTGTCTCTGCTCTCAAGGAGGAAGGAAGAAAGCCGATTTATAATATAAATTATAGCATCATGTTATCAATGTGCCAACAATTGTGACCATAGTACCATGGGACCATAGAGAGAGGAACTAACAAATAGGTAGTAAACCTAATAATCTTTCCTTCATTAATTAGGTGCTATTTAGGTAGCTAAATTATTGAAAATAGAAAGGCAGCATCAATGTTGATGCCAGGTTAAACAGAGAAATTCAATATAAAAAATTGTTCACTAGATAGAGACCAGTAAAAGTCGTGTGGCTCAATTCTGAGTGTTTTCCTTATCGGTGTTTTCTCCAACTTAATCTCCCCAAATTTTTCAAACCAGCAGAGTGCATTTGTGTTTATTTATTTGTTTTTAATTTCAATGACTGCTGTTCTCTCATTTTACAAATTTAGCATATTTCTTCATTCAAGGAAGTAATTATACATTTATTTTATTCAATATTACCTTTTAGTGTTCTACAAAATGGGGCATTTCACGGTTCTTGAATAATCTTGGTGCAAGTTATGTGCCAGTGATATTTTACAAAGGTATCCAATATTTCCTTTCTTTTTTAAAAAATATAGTTTTATTGATTTCAGGGAGGAAGGGAGAGGGAGAGAAAGAGAGAAACATCAATGATGAGAGGTAATCATTGATCAGCTGCCTCCTGCATGCCCCACACTGGGGATCAAGCCCATAACCTGGGCATATGCCCTGACCAGAAATTGAACTGTGACCTCCTGGTTCACAGGTTGGCACTCAACCATTGAGTCATACCAGTTGGGCTCCTTTCATTATCTGTTTGCAAATGCTTGCTTTATACTTCATTTCATTCTGGGAAAAAGCACATTGAGTAAGGCATGATGTGAGGCACTTGATTGCT
>NW_006300210.1:1003082-1016217 GCF_000327345.1 Myotis davidii | reverse complement strand
CTTTCCTTGTCAATAGAACTGGGATTTTGTCCAGGTGTTGGGGTGCAATAAGTCCAGTCCAGGAGCAAATCATAATTGGTTTAAAAGATAAATTATATTAAACTTGTTCCCCAATGCTAATGGTTCGTGGTGGGATTTGTGACTAATTCTGACCAATTCATTGTAAGGTGAACCCTGAAATGTTCTTCTCTGATAATATGCCCTATTGGGCCTTGTTGTTTGAGGACATGATATTTGGAGTTACTGCAGCTACCTGAAAACCTAAGAGAGCAGCTCCAAAAATCATAGTGATGCCAACTGGAGTCCAGGCTTTGCTGACTGAATTTATCACTATGGACCAGCCTAATTTGTTCCTAAGTCAACTCTAGCTGTTAACAGGATGAAAGTCAATTTTACAAAGTATTCAATGGAAATGATACAAAAACCACTCAAAAAACATCATTAGTGCAAATCCATTGTGATTTGCATTCTTGGCAAGAAGTAAGTGGTGAAACTCAATGATCAGCTTTTCTTCCCAAGATGGTAGCTCTTAGGGATTCTCTCTCTTTTAAAGAGAATCATCTCCATAGACATCCAACAGACCGGGGAATCCTCTCATTTTTGTAGGGTGTTCTTGGCTCTGCCTACCTTCCTTTTCTTCTTTTAGTGATCACCTATATAAAGTATGTCTGGACTTTCTCAGAGTGACCAACTTGCTCCTGAAAATAACAATTTTTAGGAAAGTGCTGGCAAGTGACTTATTTCTTGCTAATAGCTAGACATTTTTTTATAAGTGCAAACACTTAGTGTTGAGTTATGTTTGGGAAGTTATACAATATTATGGTTATACAATATTACATGCTATATCCAAGGCCATTATTTTAACATTAACAGAAATAATTAATATTAAAATTATATATACTATATATTATCTTCACTGTGAAAAAACTAGACAATGGGAGAAAATATAGCAAAGATTTTAGCAATGGTTTCTTCTGAATATGAGTTATTAATATTTTTCTTCTATATATTTTTGTGTATTCTTTAATTTTTCTATGATGATCATCTATTACTTTCATAACCAGGAAGGAAATCTACAATTTAAGTAAAATTTAGTTAGACACGTTTCTTATAAAAACTACTTAGCTTCTATTTTTTAAAGGAAAATTTCCAACTGCTTTTGTTTTTCCATCTTTAAAAAACATCAAGCCACTGCAATGTAAAGCTATTGTAGATATAATGAAATATAAAGGAAATTGGTGCAGTTTTAGCTCCTTTTCCAGTTGTCATCCTGACAATGCATTTTTAAGAGGCAATTTTCTGTTTTCTGGAAAACTAGGTACATCACATTTGAAAAAGCGTCTCAGAACATTTCCTACTGTTCAGATAATGATGTTGTATTGGCACATATCCTTTGACCTGTTTCTTTCCTTTTTACAGGTTGGTTTTCTTATTTCTTATAAAATCTGCATTTCTGCTGAAGGCTAGGTATAGTAGTCCCCCCTAATCTGAAGTTTTGCTTTCTGTGGTCAACTGTGGTCTGAAAATATTAATTAGAAAATTACAGAAATAAACAATTCTCAAGTTTTAAATGTGTGCTGTTCTGAGTAGTGTGATGAAACTCACTCTGCTCAGCTCTATCCTGCTCAGGACTAGCATCGTCCCTTTGTCCGGAGTCTTCACAGAGTATGTGCTACCTGCTCGTTAGTATTGTAGTAGCCTTCTTAATGATCAGATTATGAGAGAAAGAGAGAGAGAGAAGGAGAGGCTGAGAGAGGGGAAACATTCACATAACTTTTTATTACAGTATCTATAATAATAAAAGTATAATATGCTAATTAGACCGGATGTCCCTCTGGACATCCTTCTGGAGGAAGTTGTGGCGGGCGGGGGCTGAGGTTGAGGTAGAGGAGGCAGAGGCAGCAGAGGCTCCTGGCTGGCTGCTGTGGCGGCGGGGGCCGAACCCCTTGCACGAATTTTGTGCATCGATCCTCTAGTATTATTATAATTGTTCTATTACAGCAGCTTACATGAAGGGGTTTGAAATCTTGTGACAAGAACCAGGAAGAATTATTCTGGAAAGGATGAGGAAGGGGAGTTATTATAACAAGTCTCATATACTTGAAGCGCTCTCTGGTAAATTGAAAATGTGCCCACAAATTCTCCCCATCCCTGTGTGCACATCACTGTGCAATGTGGTCCTACACTTCCTCCTATTCAGTGGTGAAGCTTTTTTTCCCTCCATCCCTTGCATCTCTGCTTGAGCATCTGTAACAGTTTCCTAAGGCTGCCATAACAAACTACCACAGATGGGGTGGCTTAAAACAACAGAAATTTATTCTGTCATAGTTCTGGATGTTAGAAGTCTGAAATCAAAATG
This sequence comes from Myotis davidii, assembly GCF_000327345.1. NCBI lineage: Eukaryota > Metazoa > Chordata > Mammalia > Chiroptera > Vespertilionidae > Myotis > Myotis davidii. The sequence continues at coordinate 1,013,858 of NW_006300210.1, read as the reverse complement.
TTGGCAGGGTTCTAGCCAGTTTGGCTCAGTGGAAAGAGCATTGGCCTGTGGAATGAAGGGTCCGGGTTTGATTCTGGTCAAGATCACATGCCCAGGTTGTAGGCTCGATCCCCAGTGGGGGCATGCAGGAGGCATTTGGTAAATGATTCTCTCTCATCATTGATGTTTCTATCTCTCTCTCTCTCTCTCCCTCTTCCTTCTTCTCTGAAATCAATAAAAATAAATAAAAGAAAATGTAAAAAAAAAATGTTGGCAGGGCTGTACTCTGTCTGAAGTCTCCAAGGGAGAGTCTGTTCCTTGCATTTTCTTAGCTTCTGATGTTGCTGGGAATCCTTAGCCTTCTCCAGTCATCTGATGGCATTTTCCCTTTGTGTTTGTGTGTCTCTCTCTCTTTTTAAAATTCTTGACATTATGAGAGATATTCCTATTTTCCCCCCTTACCTACCTCCACCCAGTCCCCTCCCCTTCCCTCTGGCCATCACCACACTGTTGTCTGTGTCTGTTGGTTATGCATATATGTTCCTTCACTTCCTTTTCCCGGTAACCTTTCCCTCTCCCCTCTGGCAGCTGTCGGTCTGTTCCATGCCTCCATGCCTCTGTTCTATTTTGTGTGTCAGTGCATTTTGGATTCAAGGCCACCTTACTTTATTATCATTTTAATGTAAATAATTACATCTGCAATAACCCTATTTCCAAATAAGGTCACAGTTTGAGGTTCTGGGAAGGACTTGATCTTTGGGGGGTCACTGTCTAACCAGTACACCCATGTGATTTGCTTTGGTGGAAAGGATATTAGCAAGCAACAGAGGGTAGAAAAGTACTGCTCGTTGGTGCCCCGAGACCACCATGGGAAGGAGCCCAGGCTAGCTCATTGGAAGACGAAAGACCATGCGGACCAGAGACAAGCTGGCCCAGCTGAGACCCCTCTAAGCACTCAGCCTGATAAATGCCAGACATGGGGGTTGAGCCCTTCTAGGTCATCCAGCCACACACAAGCCAACCATGCTGGAAGGATTACCAGCCGACCCACAAAACGATTAGAAATGATACATGTGTGTTGTTTAGGATTTCTGGCATGGTTTGCTCTTCGGCAAAAGCCAACTAATATGGGCTCTAAGGCAGAAAGGAGATTTAATTTATGTTTCCGAGAGCAGAATAGTCTTGAGATTCTTGCCAACTTTGAAATGCTGTGGTTTTGGGATTGATTTTCTGAGAAGAGCTGGAAAGTAACAGTCAGGTTTTAGTTAAATGCAAGTAAGAACTTTCAAATAACTGGATGTGTCTCACTACCCCCCTGAGGGGAGTGTTACAGAGGTCGACGGTGTTTGGGAGACTGAATTAGAACCTCTAGTATCCATTTCAAGCATAAGACTTCAAGGAAAAGAGTTTTGGATGTTAGAGTTTTAGAAACAGGGAAAACCATTGATGATTTAATATTCTTTTAATGCATTGCTCATGCCAGAAATTGTGGAAAGGCCAAAAATTACTCAGCATATTCGATAAAATTCTCAATAACTACTGGCACCATCGCACACATTCTTCCTAAATTGAGTCTTCAGCCAAGAGTTGGAAGTGAGCCTTTGACATTGGGTTCCTATGCTGTCATTGCACTTTTATTTTATCATTTGGAGTTCCCAGGGCTAAAAACACTTTGGTTTCTTGCCAATTGATGAATCAGTGGGGAGCTAAGCTGGGATTGGGCCAGGACTGAAAGTGGCAGAATAAGCCAGAGATGAAGCCACCAGGCTACCCTCATGATGTCATTTATCTCTTGACATAACACCAAAAAGAAGATAATGGAAAAAACCTGAGACATATGGACAAGCTGATATAATAAGACACTTCAGATGGCTTCTAAGAAACACAGATATCTGGGATGGGACATTCTGAGATGTGATACATTGAGTATAGTTATGCTAACCAAAACATGAAGAGGATTTAATCCGTAAATCTGCTGGTTCTGTTTTATTGGCCATTGTTAGAGCCTTGTCGGGCTTTAGCTATACTAAGAATTTCTGTGCTATCTCGGGCAAGTTAAAAAGTCCTTTAAGCTTTAGTTTCTTGGAAAAATTGGTCTTAAATTATCTCTAAACTTTTATCTAATGGTAAAATTCTATTACTGCCTAGAGGCAACTCAGATATTAAAGTGAGGGCTTAAAAATTCTTTAACTCATTTATATTTCATTTGGAATGTTGAAATAATAATTGATTGACTTCTTCATGAATGCCTGGTACTGAGAAAAGAACTTCCCATATATTATCCTACGTATTTATCACAATGACCATATTATGCTATGTATTTATACAAGTGAAAAAACTGAGGCTTAGAATAGTCACAAAACTAGTAAATAGATTTCTGTGCTTCAGTTTTCTCATCTTTAAAATGATAGTTATCCTACTTAAAACTTAGCAATTTTGTACATATTAACAATTATTGGCAAAAATACACAGAAAACAACACTTTAATAGTTTGTAGTCTACACTTTATTTAAAATTATTTCACTATAAATAATGTTATCTGCATATATGTACAAGTAAACTCTAATCTACACCATAGGAATGGCATCTTAAAGATTCTAAGGAGGACAGCAACCACTCAGAAGTAGTTATTTAGTGTCTTAGTTAGTCTGGGCTCTTATAACAAAACCCATAGATGGAGTGGCTTAAATCACAAACATTTCTCACAGAACTGGAGGCTGGGAAGTTCAAGATCATCGTGCTGGGAAATCTGTTGTCTCTTGACCTCTTCCTGGTTTGCAGAGGCCTGTCTTCTTGCTGTGTCCTCAAATGGCAGAGAGAGACAGCTCTGGTATCTTATTTTATATATATGTATATCTATATTTATATCTACATCTGTATCTGTACCTGTATCTCTATCTCTATCTCTGTCTCTATCTCTTCATCTACATCTACATCTGCATCTACATCTACATCCACATTTACATCATCTATGCATTAATGCCATCATGGGCCCCACCCTTATGACCTTATCTAAACCTAATTGCCTCCCAAAGGTCCCACCTTCAAATACCATGATACTAGGAATTAGGGCTTCCATATATAATTTTAAGTGACATATCATTTAATCCAAAGCAATTAGCATTTTAAATCTCATTCTTAAAAAATTTGTACCAGAATTGTTACAGCCATTATAGAAAAACGTGTAGAGGTTCCTCCAACAATTAAAAATAGAACTACTATATGACCCAGCAATCCTACTTCTGGATGTTTATCCAAAGGAAACGCAATCATAACTTAAAAAGATGTCTGCATTGCCATGTCCATTGCAGCATTATTTAAAATAGCCATACTCTCAAAACAACCTTAATGTCCATTGATAGAGGAATGGATAAGGAAAATGTGGTATTTATATACAACAGATTATTATTGAGCCGGAGGAAAAGAAGGAAATCCTGCCATTTGTAAAAACACAGACGAACCTGGAGGGTATTACACTGGGTGAAATAAGCCAGAGAACGACAAATACTGGTGGTGTACTTATATGTAGAATTGAAAAAAATATGACAAAAAAAGGTAAAACCTCCAGTGTTATGGAAACAGAGAATAAAATGGTGGTTGTCAGGGGGTGGGGGAGTAGGAGAAATAGGGAAATACAAGTCAAAGCATACAAACTTTCTGTTATAAGATAACTGAGTTCTGGGGCTCTATGTACAGCATGGCGACTATAGTTAACAATATTGTATTACATACTTGAAATCTGCTCAGAGTAGATCCTAAGCATGCTCATTACACACACACACACACACACACACACACACACACACAGTTAACTATGTATTAATTAACTTGATTGTGGTAATCATTTCACCATGTATATCAAATCATCATGCTGTATGCTTTACATATACACAATTTCATTTGTTAATTAATCCTCACTAAACCTGGGAAAATATTTATGCCAGAGAGTTTGTCAATTGGCATGAGGATGGTAGAACTCATCTTTCCTTGATTAATGAGCGGCATTCAACATCTATAGCTTGTTACATGTTTGCTCAGGCCCCATGACTCTTGTGCTAACTGCTGTCTGATAACATCTTCAGTAGTGGAAGGCTAGGTCCTGGCCCCTCACCCACCTGCATCCCTGTGCTTCCTGGACACCTCTGTCTCCTCACCCAGCCTCGAGGCTGACCAATTCTGCGTACAGAGTATATTGGAGCAGAGGCCGTCTTCAGAGCTCTTCATGGGCACTGCTGAGCTGCTCTGCATCTCCTGGAGGGTCAGGAGACTCGTTACCCACAGTCCCAATGTTTCTTCTTGCTCAACTGCAGTCTTAGCCAGTGTCCTTTTGCTCAGTGCCCCAAGTATCTCTGTACTGGACTCTGGGAGGTCCTGCCAAACCCTGGGGCCGTGGTCGGCAAACTACAGCTCGTGAGCCACATGCGGCTCTTTGGCCCCTTGAGTGTGTCTCTTCCACAAAACACTACCTGCGGGCGCGCACGGACAGTGCGATTGAAACTTCGTGGCCCATGCGCAGAAGTCAGTATTTTGTGGGAGAGCCAGTATTTTGTGGAAGAGCCACACTCAAGGGACCAAAGAGCCGCATGTGGCTCGTGAGCCGCGGTTTGCCAAGCCGCAGTTTGCCAACCACTGCTGGGGCATTGGTGAAACAGGCCACAGACTCTGCTGCTCACAGAGTGAAACCTCCTCCCAGCCCCTTCTCTCTTTAGGGAATCAACCCTCCCCCGAATGGACTCTCTCTACAGAACTATCAGACTCCTCCCTCCTGAGATAAAAAGGTAGACCTTTGCACCTAAGCTTTCAAAACAAAGTCCTGTAAATTTTTCCCTGGTTAAGGGGATGAAGTGGGAGGGACACTTATTTTTCCCTCTAATTGTCAAATTCCTTTCAGGAGACATCATGGAAATTCTCTATCAGGAAAGAATTTAGCCACATATGTAATGCCATCCAAAGGCAAATGCACATGACTTTTGGGTTATTTGATGTTTGGTATGATCCATGTTCTGTTAGAGCAGTGGTTCTCAACCTTCTGGCCCTTTAAATGCAGTTCCTCATGTTGTGACCCAACCATAAAATTATTTTCCTTGCTACTTCATAACTGTAATGTTGCTACTGTTATGAATCGTAATGTAAATATCTGATATGCAGAATGGTCTTAGGCGACCCCTGTGAAAGGGTCGTTCGACCACCGAAGAGGTCGTGACCCACAGGTTGAGAACCGCTGTATTAGAACATGCAAGCCTGCCCCAAACCAAACCAAATTAAACCAGTCCAAAACAAATTCTTTATTTTCTGCTTTGCCTTAGAACAGTGATGGCGAACCTTTTGAGCTCGGCGTGTCAGCATTTTGAAAAACCCTAACTTAACTCTGGTGCCGTGTCACATACAGAAATGTTTTAGTATTTGCAACCATAGTAAAACAAAGACATATTTTTGATATTTATTTTATATATTTAAATGCCATTTAGCAAAGAAAAATCAACCAAAAAAATGAGTTCGCGTGTCACCTCTGACACGCGTGTCAGAGGTTCGCCATCACTGCCTTAGAAGGTATCAGCAACTCTTTCTTGACTGTAGGAAACTTACAGATTGCTGAGCTTGGCTTTTAACCCATCCAGTAATTTGATCAGACCCGTATCTTTGGCTTCTTCATTACTCTCTTCATCTTTTAATTTGTAGAGACAAGTCCCCTGACGTGGCTTTCCCAGTTGTATTCTCTCTGACTGCACATTAGTTTTTTAGCTGAATAACACCCATTCTTCAAGCTCTAGCCCGTGCTCCTCCTCCTGTGACAAATTCTCCATGCCCACAGGTTTCCCTTTGTAGCACGATGGCTTCCAGCATTCAATTTGACATTTACTCGTTCACTAACCTGCACAGTGACTTACTTATTCTTTCATAAATGCATGCCTTATCCTTTCAATTAGGTTTTAACCTTCCAAGCAAAGAGCATGAATTAGGCAGCACATATTATCTTTCTCTTACTAGTATGTCTTCAGCAGCATTTATCCCATTGCTGCACACAAAACACAGTGCACGGACAGGTGAGAATTAATTGTACTCATCCCTAACCACAGGCGGTAACAGGCAATCACTCCACACTAAGGTATTTGCTGATCCTGAAAGTCGGGAGCAACCATTTCCTTTTTGGTAGTTGTCTAACAATGCCTCTGGGCACTACAGCTCATGTTAACTGAGAAAGAAATACAAAGAGGAACTTAATTACAGTAGGGCATGCAAGATTGCAACTGAAGTAAGTGGCAAATTAAAGTCGTGCAGAGTGAAGCTGTGAAAGACAGGCCATCGTACATTTGAATATTTTCATGATTTAAATTTTCATATTTCAGTCCCAGTCATGCAGTCTGTAATTCCGTAGTCACATCCAGGGAGATACAGAACATGTGTGTGTCCTTTCCATAGTTCTTTCGCTTGCATTAGCAGTCCTGGAGAAGATGGGTGTGCAGGGATTAGTGAGTGAGCAAGTGGATGCATTTGTTTTCAAGCCATCAATGCCACTCTCTTCTTATTATGCCTGATTTTAGTATAGTCACTGCCACTGTGAGCCATTTTCAATGTTAGAAATGGATCTATTCCTACCTCTCTTGGGGCAGATAAAAAGTTGCAAATCATTGTCATACATCCTTCAAGACCCACTATAGATGCTTCTTCTGGATAATCTTCCTAAACCTTAGTCTCTTTCCTACCCCTTTCCACTCCCTCCAATACACAGTTCCCTGAAGTCGGAATTCAGAGTCAGCTGAAGTTCCGAATGGTGTGGTGCTATTTGATGAGAGTGAGTGATTTATTTTATTACCTAAATTTTGAACCCTTAAGTGTGCCTCCCAAGATGTCATCTAGTTAGAAAACTGCAAACAAAAAACAAAACAAAACAAAAAACTGAAAAAAGATTAAGAAGTACAGAAACATAGAAACTATTTTGCTAACATGATAGCCAGAAAAAAACACACACCTTTCAAATATTTGTTGAACTATTAGCTATAACTATAGTCTTGTAAGCCACTTTGATCCTTAATGAGTATAAATTGTTAACATTATTTCATTATGAATGACAGAAACGTGTGAATAGGAAGAATTAAGTAAATGTTAATTTTAGGTTTAATGTATGACTTTGAAATAAAGTATACAATTTTATTTATAGGATGTGAATTTCTTTTCACTGCCATTAAATGAATGTTGAACAAGTCTTTAAAAAATTATTAGTCTGTGCAGAGTACAAAACACATGCCAGGTGTACCTAATGGTGTGTGAGCTCCTTTATCCCTGACTGTGTCTACACATCACTGGTATTATTCAAGAACTTTTCTTGAATGCATGGATAAATCAACTATTAAAATGAAACAGATCTGTACAACTTTTAATATGTTGAGCTCTTCTAATTTGATAGCTTTTCTTCCTACCTGTGTTTGTCCTGGATAATTATGTCTATCATTTGAGCAAATGATCTTAAGTCCTGTTATGCATTGTTATTTATCCCCCAAATTCATACATTGAAGTCCCCACCTCTTGCACCACAAAATGCAACCTCTCTGGAAATAGGGCTGTTGTAGATATATCTAGTTAAGATGAGGGTGTATTGGAATAAGGAGGGCTCGAACTCAGTCTGACTGGTGTCCTTATAAAATGGGAGATTTGGACAGTCACCCACAAGAGGAGGGGGCCATGTGAAGACAAGGCGGAGATCAGGCGATGCATCTACAAGCCAGTAAATATCACAGATTGTTAGGAAACCACTGGAAGCTAGGGAGAGGCATGGAGCAGATCCTTTCCACAGCCAACAGAAAGACCCACCCTGCTGACACCTCGACTTGGAGCTTAGCCTCTAGAACTGGGAGACAGCATGTCTGTGTAGGCCACTTCATTTGTGGTACTTGCTTTCTGCAGCTCTAGTACCTGATGTGATCCCCATCATTTAATGAAAAGAGGATAGATTCACGTGGTTGAGGTGGAGTGACTGAGATTTTCTCTTCATTTTGTCTGGGACATCATCTGATTGATTACAGCACTACTTTTTTTTAGGGAAAGCCAGTTAAATTTTTTTTTTTAGTCCTTCAAGCCATTTAATCTTTTTTTACAAATTTATCTTTATTGTTGAAAGTATTACAGGTGTCCCATTTTCTCCCCCATTGACCCCTTCTAGCCTTCACCAACCCCCTGCCCCAGGCCTTCACCACACTATTGTCTGTGTCCATGGGTTATGCATATATTTATGTAAATTCTTTGGTTAATCTCTTCCTACCCACCTACCCACCCTTACCTTCCCTCTGAGATTTGATAGTCTGTTCTATGCTTCTGTGTTTCTGGTTCTATTTTGCTCATCGGTTTAGTTTGCTTTTTAGATTCCACATATGAGTGAGAGCATGGGATACTTGTCTGACTGGCTTATTTTGTTTAGTGTAATACTCTCCAGGTCCCTCCATGCTGTCACAAAGAGTAAGATATCTTTCTTTCTTATAGCTGCATAGTATTCCATGGTGAAAATATACCACAGATTTTTTTATCCACTCATCTACTGATGGGCACTTGGACTGCTTCCAGATCATAGCTACTATAATTTGTAGTAAATTGTGCTGCTATGAACATAGGGTGCATATATTCTTTCTGATTGGTGTTTCAGGTTTCTTAGGATATATTCCTAGCAGTGGAATCACTGGGTAAAATGGAAGTTCCATATATAATTTTTTGAGGCAGAGCTCTCCATTTTTCTACTATGCTTTATGTCTGTTTTTAAAATAATTCTAGTCATAGTTTATTAAATAGACTTTCTGACCTACAATACTGATCTAGAAACCTCGACAGATGGGGAAATCAAGGCCCGGAGATGAGTTGAGTCCCTAGCCCACTGTCTTGAAAATAGTCATCCTAAGTGTCTTTGCTTTATCTCCTATGTGACCCAGCACACCCATATGGCACCTCAGTGCAGAGCTGGCTGACAGGTGATACCTCATTGTTGTTTTAATTTGCATCTCTCTGATGATTAGTGACTTTGAGCATTTTTTCATTGTCTCTTGACCATCTGTATGTCCACTTTGTAAGTCAGGAGACTGTAAAATTCCTAGAAGAAACCATAGGCAGCAAAATCTCAGACATCTCTCATAGCAATATATTTACCGATACCTCACCTAGGACAAGGGAAACAAAGGAGGAAATAAACAAATGGGACGACATCAAAATAAAAAGCTTCTGAACAGCAAAAGAAACCACCAACAAAACAAAAAGGGAGCCCATATTTGGGAGAACATATTTGCCAATGGTACATCTGATAAGAGGTAAATACCCAAAACATGCTGGTATAAGGAACTCATACAACTTAACAAAAGGGAGACAAATAATCCAATTAAAAAATGGGCAAAGGACTCAAGTAGATACCTCTCTGAAGTGGACATACAGCACTACTTTTAAATTGCCGTGTGTTTTAAGAACTGAAGCCAAAGATGGTGCATATACTTAGGTGGATGGGTGTTCTTGCAGCTTTTGAGGTTGCGTGTTTAACATTACAGTTTTATTTTCTATGTACAGTTGTTCCAAAATGTTCTAGTATTATATACATTTTTATGACGTGTATATGAAGCCTAGATGCTTTGAAGTCTTTGGTAATTTAAGTTAGGATAAATCTGCTAAAAGTAGTAATGTTGACTGGTAATTTTCCTTAGTCTTTCTTCCTGGAAATATAGCATTCAATTTTTTTTTAAATCAGCATGAATGATTTTATGGACTGTAACGTTTAACAGTGCAAATAATTTGCACCCGAAGTGTATTTTTAGCATGTGTGGTCAAAGGTCTGGGGAGCCCAAAGAACCACTAGCCTATCACAAATCAGCTTTAAAAGTACCCAGAGAACACTTGGTTTTTTGAGGGTCATGATTAGTGAGCATAGATCTAACAGGAGTTACAAAGATTTCTTCCAAGATTGAAAGAATAAAGCTCACCCTTCCAATTATACTTTGAAAATAATAGAAGAATGTGTAAATTAAAAGGCATTTGCATCCCCCAAAATGTCTAGTCTGCAATGTGTATTGATGCATGTTCAAGAACTCAATGATTGGTATTAAAAAATATTAAGTTCCCACCCTCATCAGGTGGTTCAGTTGGTTGGAGCATCATACACCAAAAGGTTGGAGGTTCAATTCTGGGTCAGGGCACGTACCTAGGTTGCGGTTTTGAGCCCTGGTTAGAGCACTTATGGGAGGCAACCCATCAATACTTCTCTTGCTCATCAATGTTTCTCTCTCTCTCTCTCCCTTTCTCTTTCTTTAAAAATCAATAAACACATATTCTCTGGTGAGGATTAAAACAAATTCCCATGTGGTGTAAATTTTGACTCTGAAGCTCTTGTTAGAACTTATCATGGTGTAAATTATGCTCAGTGACTATAAATTCACTGCAAAAGGAGCATGGCCTGTTCAAGATTTTCTAAATGACCCTGGCTGGTTTTGCTCAGTGGTTAGAGTGTCAGTCTGCGGACTGAAGGGTCAAGGGTTCAATTCTGATCAAGGTCATATACCTTGGTGGCAGGCTCGATCTCTGTCCTTGTCGGGCATGTGCAAAAGGCATCCCATCAACATGAATGTTTTCTCTATCTGTCTCTCCCCCTCCCTTCCACTCTCTCTGAAAATCAATGGAAAAATTATACTTGGGTGAGGATTAACTATAACAACAACAAAAAAGATCTTTTAAGTGACACATTTCATTGTACACTTTAAGTACTATGCTTATAATTATTTTATTTTAATTTATTTTTTAGGTTTGGTTATGAGGAGGCTCATATCTGTCCCCACC
>NW_006300210.1:999224-1000799 GCF_000327345.1 Myotis davidii | reverse complement strand
AGAGAGGAAGGGAGAGGGATAGAGAGTTAGAAACATCAATGAGAGAGAAACATCGATCAGCTGCCTCCTGCACACTTCCTACTGGGGATGTGCCCCCAACCAAGGTACATGCCCTTGGCTGGAATCGAACCTGGGACCTTTCAGTCTGCGGGCCGACACTCTATCCACTGAGCCAAACCGGTTAGGGCAGCAGTTGAGTTTTTAATTGAAGGCAAGTTTACTTAGTTTAATAAATTGCCTTTTATATTAAGATTCACTCCTTAATTTTTGATGTTGAAATATCCTTTTATAATAATGGAGTGTTGATATTAGTAGATGATAGTTTTTTTAAACATATCCTGAAATAACTAAATAAAAAGTTGGCAGTTTTAAATTGGTTTATTATATTTATTTGGAAATTTTGTTGATATGTGAAACCTGATAGCTTTGGAATTTCTGATTTGTTAGGCAGATTTACTTAAATAAACCACGACCACCTCAAACTTGACTTATTACTCAACTGTAATAAGTATATTCATCTCTTCTCCCCTACACAAAAAAATTCCTTTTTATTATACTTCATCAAATATGTCATAATTATTCATTCCAGTTGCTTGTCAGAAATATGTGAGTTATCCTTAGACCCATGGTAGTGCTGTTACCCTTGCATTCAATTGATCACTAAATCCTTCAGATGATCTCTTGGTATATTTTTATTCATATCCATTGTCACTGTCATAATTTTTTTGTGTGTGTGAAATTGTTTTCTTTCTACTTCCAGAACCTCTTCATTCCAATTCATCACATCCTATGCTTCTAAAATGATCTTTTGCTTCCCTGCCTAAAATACCCATAGGTCTTCCTCTTGCCTTTGGGGTTAAGCTTTTCGGGACAGTCCCTCCCTTCCCATCTGCTCCTTCCCTCTCACCTGGATCCCTCATCTCTGCCATAATTAACTGCTTGCATCTCTATTGCCTTGGAATCTTTGCATATCCAGTTCCGCCCACTGGTAAATATCCTTCTCTCCTCATCCAGAAAATTCCAATGAGTCCTTCAGGTTCAATTCAAGTTTCTACCATCCTAGGCCTTCCCAGACAACCCCATCTGAATCTTGCCTTTCTGTTCTCTGGCTCCAAACCTTTCTTATAGCACTTTAATCACAGCATGATGCCATTTTGGGGGTACATAACTGGGCTTCATTTTCATCTGTGAGAAACTGCTGTGGGAATCACTTTCCATCTCACTGCTAAATACAATCCCTGATTCATTGTTGGTGCTCAGTAACCACCAGCTGCATAAAGCCTACTATGAGCTAGTTAAGGAATCTGTTAGACCACATCTCTGTTCCTGGGGACCTTGCAGATCAAAGTATTAATAGGAAAATAATAGAAGGCCATAGTCCTTGTATTTATTTTATAACCTATCTACCTAGGGAATTGGGACAGATGTATAAAAACTATTTGGTGTGTTGGTACATTTTATACTATTTACTTTTTCTTTTTTTAAATCCTCACCCAAGGATATTTTTTCCATTGATTTCTAGAAAGTTGAAAGAGAGGATGAGGAACTGAGAGAAGAAAAAAATAATATTGTGTG
>NW_006300210.1:998875-999187 GCF_000327345.1 Myotis davidii | reverse complement strand
GTGAGAGAGACACATTGATTGGCTGCCTCCTACCCCCACCCCCATCGGGGTTAGGGAACCTTCAATAGAAGGATGTGCCCTTGATCTGGAACCAAACCCACAACCCTTCAGTCCAGGGCTGATGCTCTAACCACTGAGAAAAACCGGCCAGGGCTACACTATTTCTTTTATTGTTGAATAAAAGCGTGTGGCTGAGGGTATGACTGGGGAGTTGTCAAAGGGCATAGATGCATGCTATTCAGCATAGCTGCATATTCCCAGGCTCCAGCTCTGCTATCTAACAAGATTTGCTTGTGAATATGAAATGTGCCC
>NW_006300210.1:997056-998840 GCF_000327345.1 Myotis davidii | reverse complement strand
AGGACTTGCTCACCCACAGGCCAGCTGAGCTTGCTGAAAGGTTTTCATTGTCTAAGCCTGATGAAAGGTTTAACTTTCCTTATAATCTGTCATATCAGATACGCTCGTGATGGTTTGAAAATGTTCTGACACTCCTTTTATTCCCCTTTAAATCCTCTCCAAGGATATGTTCATTTAAAAAAAATTGATTTGAGGGAGAGAGGAAGAGAGAGAAACTTCAACGTGAGAGAGAAACATTTATGTGAGAGAGAAACATTGATCAGTTGCCTCTCCCATATGCACCCAGAGTGGGGATTGAACCCATAACCTAGGTATGTGCCCTGAACAGCAATGCAATCTGCAACCTTTTCATGTTCAGGATGATGCTCCAACCAACTGAGCCACCAGGCCAGGGCAGTGCTCTGACAATCTTTAAGTTAGGTCTGCAATTACTAAACACCTAACTGAATATTTGAGACATTTTATTCTCTTACATTACAGAGTCTGGAGGAGGCAGTATTTCTAGTCCAAACAGGTCAGTGACGTCATCAAGAAACACATTTCTTTGTATCTTCCTGTTCCTCAGTCATTTAATGTTTATCTTCCTCTGTTGCATAATGGTGGCAAGATGGCTGCTGAAGTTTTAGGAATTACTATGACACACCATCAACCCAAATGGCAAGATATTAAAAAGAGACATTAAAGTCATGATTGGTAAGACTTACCATGAGTTAGTCCATTGTCAACCCAAACACAATTGGGCTCTGTGAACAAGAAAGAAAGAAGAGAATGGCTGCTGGATAGGGAACTAACCTTGTCTGCTACCTGTAATCCTTCCCTCCTAACAATATGGAATATAAGTGTTGCATAAAGGCTTTACCTTGGGGTTTTACTTCTACTGTGACTTTATGTAGAGTAATCCTTTTTCTTCTTCCTTCTTTCCATCTGATTCTCCATGACTTCACCTTCTCTTGCCATTGGCCCCTCCCCATCACCACCCAGTAGATTTCAGGAAGTCCTGCTATATATATAGTAGTTTATGTTCAGTTGAATGATGTGAAAATACCAATATTAACTTATTTTTCCTGCAGGAATTTTATGATTCAACCAAATAATTTGGGATTAATGGAAAATGAATAATGATTATGGATACTAAGTGAATAAAAGCTACTTAAAGTTACCAGAGGATGTCTTCAATAGTGGAAAAAACCTATCTAGTTGCTCAGCTGGAGTGGCTTAGTGGTTGAGCATTGACCTATGAACCAGGAGGTCATGGTTTGATTCCCATCAGGGCACATGCCTGGGTTGTGGACTCGATTCCCAGTGGGGGGCATGCAGGATGCAGCCAATCAGTTATTCTCTCATCATTGATGTTTCTACCTTTCTCACCCTTTCCCTTCCTCTCTGAAATCTCCTAGGGACTGAGGAGACAAGGTGGACAAGAGGTCCATTTTCATTTCTTAAATTTGAGTAAGATAATCCGGTCATATCCTACAAAGAGAGAAAGTGTATTATTACCTTGTGACTTTCTTTAATAGTATGAACTTCCATTTACCTTATGCCTTTTCGCTATCCTAGTCAGGAATATTACAAAGGAAGCATATACACTGAGTGGCCAGATTATTATGACCGGCCAGATTATTATGACCACCCCATCAGTACTTCACTGACACTTCCAAAAATAAGGAATATTGAAAACTTCCTAAGCAAATACTCTCAAGGTTTTATTATTATTGTTATTTGCATAACTAATTCACTTCATTGTACTGATGGGGTGGTCATAATAATCTGGCCCAGGGGTCCAC
>NW_006300210.1:967785-996033 GCF_000327345.1 Myotis davidii | reverse complement strand
TACTAGTGGCCCAGTGCACAAAATTCGTGCACATTAAAAGAGAATTAGAGGAAATATTTTAATATTGCTATTAGCCCTTTCTTTATAGTAGAAGTGTCAGAGATGAAAGAAAATTAGTAAAATGTACATGAAAATCTTCCTCCTGTCAGAGTCTGGGGCGCGCTACAGGAACCAGAGTCAAGTCCCTGCCCACCCATGTGTGCCTCAAAATCACGCAAGACCCAAACCTGGCCAGCCCCACCCCCACTGGGCTAGATCCAGACACGGCCGGCCCCTCCCCCATCAAGCCCCGCTGGGTGGGGGGCATGGCCTAGGTTCCCTGGCCTTGCACCCGGGTGGGGGCGGGGGTGCAGCATCAGGTCCCCTGTCAAGCCCTGTGGGTGGGGAGCAAGGCCTCAGGTCCCATGGCCCGGTACTGGGGCATGGGGCACGGCCTGAGGTCCCCTGGCCTGGTTCTTGGGCATGGGGTGTGGCCTGAGGTCCCTTGTCAAACCCTGCCAGGCGGAGGACATAGCCTGAGGTCCCCCATCAAGCTCTGCTGGGCAGGGGGTGCGGCCTGAGGTCCCCTGTCAAGCCCCACCAGGTGGGGGGTCCAGCCTCAGGTACCCTTCCCCAGCCCAGTGCCACGCAGCCTCAGGTCCCTGTTGATTGCTTGTTAGGGGAACTTAGCCTCCGCTGTGGGCGCAGCCATCTTGTGTTAGGGAATCCCGTGGGTGCAGCCATCTTGACTGTTATGGTATGATGGTCAATTTGCATATTCCTTCTTTATTAGATACCACATTTTATTTTTCCATTTATCAGTTGGTAGATATTTTAGTTTTTTCCTTTTTTTTCTTTAGCTATTATAGATAATGCTGCCATAAGTATTCATGTAAAAGCTTTTGTAAGCCACTTAACTTTACCATGACCTCATCTGTAAAGCAAGACTAAGGGTTTATACTTTTGAGGAAATCTTTATTTTAGATTTCTAATTGATTTATGACATATAGGTATTGTAGACTATAACATAGATATGGTTTTGGCTGATATTCCTAGTAAACAATTAGGAATTGGATATTTTACTCCCCACTTTTAGTTAATAACTAGGTAATAGCTCTTTAAATATTTGTTAAGCAACAGACTATTTAATTTGCTTTTATATTCATTTACTCATCCTTCCATTCATTCATTCATCAAATATTTATCAAATGCTTATGAGTGTCAATAATGTGCTATTTCTACAAGATACATAATGGTGAACATGAAGGAACATGCACATGAGGAATTATTTCTGGTAGAGAAGAAGGAACATGTATTCGAATTTATAAAAGGCACAGCAGAAAGTGAAAACAACATTGAATGACACTCAGACACAGCTCTAGTGAATTGTTCAGAGTATAGCTCTTTGCCTACCATGATATTTCAACAAACATTTGTTGAAATAAAATTCTTTGTTGAAATGATCTAGGAAGAGAACTTATTTAAATATAAGAAATGGGAAAGGATTCCAGTAGGAAGTAGTTGCTGTTAAAGACGCTGTTGTAGATTTTATGTTGTTGTATAATAATTGTTGAATAGATCTGAAATGGTGGGAGCAGCTAGTTACAGAAGCTCAAAACTTATGCCTCAGGGGGCTGAAGACCAGGAGGAGACAATGATGACAAAAGGCCTTTCATTTCTTCACAGTTTGATGCCTTTTTGTATGAAGCCAAAATAATTGACCAGGTTGATGCAAGTTGTTAAAAAGGAAAAAGGCTAATTCACTGAAAATTGTTATTCTTTACACACTGGTGAAATTTATAAAGGAAAAGGGAGAGAAAGGGGCATAGCTACAGTAAGCAATGAACAATGTGTATAAAAAACTTACTTGCAATGGACAATTTCACACAAAATATTAATCAGCAAAACTGAAACAAGTAAAAATAAAAACAGAAAAATCTCAATAGGTTTATAACCTCTACAGAAACTGGATTAGCATTTAAAAACCTATCCCCCTTCCATATAAAAAAAAGCCAAAATGAAAACTGAAACATAACTGATAAAACAGATTTAGGTAAATTCAAATGCAAGTTATATCACAAGAGACAAATAATTCCAAAGCCACTCAGAGAATAGAGCAAACAACATTTAATATTATCATGATGCAAAGCCAAGTAAGGATTTTTTTTTTATCTTCATCTGAGGATCTGCTACAACATTTAATATTATCATGATGCAAAGCCAAAGGATCTGCTTTATTGATTTTAGAGGAAGAAAAAGGGAGAGAGAGAAGCATGGATCAGTTTGATCCTGACTGGGGTTCAAACCCACAACCGAGGTATGACCCTGACCAGGAATCAAACCCACAACTTTTTGGTGCATGGGCGGTGCTCCAACCAACAAGTCCTCCCAGCCAGGGAAGGATTTTTTATTGATAATCAATGATTAAAAGTCATTCCTTCTTGTGCAAAATTCTTAAACAAAACCTTAGCTAACCAAATCTCACAATGTATTTAAAAAAATACAGGGAAAGGAAAAGTGGGCTTTTTGAAGGAATTCAAGGAAGGTTAATATTTGTCTAAAAGTACATTATAAAGCATGATACAACTGTTCATTTATATTGTAATTGTAAAAATTATTACCTTCCTGCTTATTTGAGAGCCTATGGAGGGCAAAATTTTGTCTATTTTGTTCACTGTTCTATCCCCAGTTCCACTCATATAGGCTCTTGGTAGGAACTCAATGAATTTTTTTTTTTCTACTAAATTGAATTGCATGTGGGTCAGTATCATAAAAATTTGGTTTCAAAGGTATTTATCAAAACCAAAATGTGTCAGATAATCCAACTCAATTTAACCATAGAAAATGTCGTTTAATCGTTTTCAAGGTCAAAGTAATGCCCGAATGAGTCTTTTCCGGTTCTTTTGGAGTCACGGTGGCCAAAAATATGTGTTTCCAGTCCTTCACGTGTGTCTAATACTGGACTGATCCTTCTCACTGAGCCACAGATCCTTAGAATCCTTCCAAACACAGTCCTAAAGTTACTCAGAATCAGGCAGTTAGAATTGGCACATGCAACACAGCCTAATTGGCATTTTTGTATTGTCTTAGAAAAAATTACATTTTTTACTCTAACAAAACATATAACTATATATTGACTAATCATACTAGCATAAAACAACATCAGGAAAGTCCACCTTTTAACATACATTCAATCTGTCCACTTTGCTTTCCCACTGTAATTAATATAGGACCTAAGAGCAATAGTGGTGGGACAAATTATTTAACATTTCAGTTTTAGCCAAACACTTTTGGTTTGTAAACTGTAAAACAGTGAGGAATTAGGATTCTAATTGCAACTTGGTTTTGGCAAAGCTAAATATACATCACTAGAGGCCTGACGAACGAAATTCGTGCAAGGGGCTTGGCCCTCACAGCCCCAGCTGCCTCCCAGGCCCTCGCAGCCCCTTGTAGCCTTGGCTGGCCCTTGCAGCCCCGGCTTCATTCAGAAGGTGATCCTGACAGTGGTCTGGATGGTCGTTCTGCTGTTGGTCTAATTAGCATATTAGCTCTTTATTATATAGGACAGATAGCTAAGTGCCATATCTCAAGCTATTGCCCTTAAACCTCCTAAATAAGTTCTAGCCATAAAAAGAAACACATTTTCCAATTATTTTAGAAAAGTCATATGTGAAGTGGCCAAGAAGTTCAAGATTGTTCCAATAAATCACATAATAGAGGCAATCTGCAGAATTAATTTGGTTCAGAGGCAAATAAACAGTATCATTTTCTCTAACCATCAAGCATCTTTAATTGAGGATTGCTAATCTCTTATTAGGGGGCCTTTTTCCAATTTGAGCAATCACAAAGTTCAAAGTGTCAGTTTCAATCAGTCTTACACCAGAGAGTACCATTTGTCCATAAAAATATCATCAAAGAGATCTAAAGATTTTTTTTCTGTGAGGGCTTAGATATTGAACTTCCATTATGAATTTGTCTTTCTGCATACATTAGAACCAGTGTCTCTATAAGTAAAAACTGAAAAATGTTTTCTAATTTTAATTTGCCTTATTATTTATAGATATACATAATATCTTTTCTTAGTTGAGTTAAAAAATGAACTACCAAAGATTTTTATTTTTTTGTCTTCATGTATGCAGGGATGCATTTGTCAAGTAGTTGACTTTAAAATTTTTCTGTCATAATTAAATGAAAAATAATTATAAAACTTACTAAAGACAATGGCAGTACTTAAAAATAGAACGCTATAAAAATAAGAAAAATTATGAAACTTCCTGAAAAAATAATTAGGAATACTGGGCTGAAATGGGATTTGAGTGATGACATAAGTGTGCATAAAATCACAGTAGAATAAAAGTACCATAAATCACTCAAAATATCATTCTGTCTTTTACACTTAATTTATTGACAGGTGTTTTTAAAAATCAAGTAGTTATATAATTTTAAAAAATTGGAGAACATTATTTGGATCATCAAATTACAAAAGCAAAGAGGTTGAATTTTAATATTGTGAGAGTTAAAATTTCAAGTAGGGCTATCATAGAGAAGAGGTATAACTCAACTGAAAATATCAGTGCTTCCAGGAGGAGCTAATTCTATACCCCAGGGAAGATATATTTCAAGATTAGACTAGAAACTTGTGGTGCCAGAAAGCAAGTATGCGTTGAAATGTTCCGATGTGGTGTTGTCAGGACTTAGAAGCCAACTTTAAAAAAGCTCCCATTGGTCAAGATGTGACAGTATGAGCATAAAAAAAAATAATAAAAATTGCAATTGATTAAAACAGCAGAGCCTCGAAGAAGTCATTATTCATAATTATGCTTAAAAGAGAATGGGACTTTATTTTATCTTCATGTAAATGGTACTATATTCAGGTTAGTATCTTTAGAGGACAATAATATTTCTCAAGTATGTAGCATATATAATTTATATATATAAATGTACATATATATACTTTTTAGGATGGGTCAGATGATGTCCACACACAAAGGACAATCCATTGTTATTATAGTTTATAGAATCTACTTTGCTCACCCTTCTTATGTGTTCTTTTTTCTCTCTCATTTTTTTTAAATCCTCATCCAAGGATTAAACATAAAAATCAGTTTGTTTTATTGAATTTTTTTAGAGAGAGAGGAAGGACCAAGAATCGAACCTGCAAGCTTTTGGTGTGTGGGATGATGTGCCAACTAACAGAGCAACTTAACAGAGAAAAAGAGAAGGAAAGAAAGCTAGCTAGAAACATCAATGATGAGAGAGAATCATTGATTGGCTGCCTCCTGTATGCCCCCTATTTGGGATCGAGTTCACAACCTGGCCATGTGCCCTGACTGGGAATTGAACCATCCAGTGACCTCTTGGTACATGGAACTACACTCAACCATTGAGCCACACTGTCTGGACAAGACTATTCTTAGTGAATGAGCTATGATTCCCCAAAAGGAAATTGGGGTGCTATGGGAAAGGGACAATGGATGCTGGAGGCAAAAATCCACAAATGCGCATTCTGCTTGGCTGTTTACTAGCAATATGACCCTGTTACTTAATCTTCCCAGCTTCAGTTTTCTTTTCTGAAAAATGATAACACCTCCTCCCTTATTGAATTAAATGAGGTAATGTATGGAAAAGTCCAGGTACATGTTATTCACTCAATAAATATTGACTATCAAAATTATTATATTATTGTTCTTATAATTCTTTCACATACTTAAATCCTCACAATATCCTGGGAGGTAACTAATATATTTTATTATCCTTGTTTTATGGATGAAAAATCTACACTTAAGAGGCATTGCCCAAAGCCTAAAGCCTGGTGTTCTTCCAAATCCTCTGTGCTAGCTTCTATAGAGTTGTTAAAGAGAAAACCACAGGCCCCAATGGTGTTGCTCATGCTAAAGCCCATGATACCAAACCTAGATTTACTACCTGACCTATTTACTGTTTCAACCTCTCCCAGAAACATAGTCTTAATCAACCAGCCTGGAATTTTCTGTTCAAGCACCAGTTAGGTAATCTGTCTCAAGTGTTCTCTCCTCTCCAGCCCCCTCCACCCCAAAACCAACACACACACACACACACACACACACACACACACACAATAGAGAGAGGGGCAATCTGCTTGATTAAAACCCTTGCCATTCCCTTCCCCCAAAAAGAGGTCCTGATCTAAAAATAATTCTTTTTTTTTGTTGATAGCTTCCTTGCCGCAGCCTTATTTCTATAAAAACCTTCCATGTTGTACAATCTTTCTTCCAGTTGCTTGCTGGGATGCTGCCAGAATCATGCGTTGCTTAATAAAGCCAATTAGATCTTCACATCTATTTCTTTTAACTGTTTTTAAACAGAATGAAGCCTGTCATTGCAGTCCCATCAGTTTGGGGAAAAAGACAAAGCAACGACAGTGAGAATGACTTTTCTTTCAGAGAAACAGATCTCCGTGACACTCAGCGTGAACTCCTTCGGCTAAGAGGCTGCGGGTTCGTCTGGCGACCGCGTCTCCTTCCTGGAAGCGCGTGTTCTAAGCAGAGAGCGAAGTCCTGAGTGAGGCTCACTCACAGGATGGTACCACCGTTGCCCTTGAATTCTGCAAGTCCGTGGCTACCCTGCAAAGAGACCCAGGTTTGTAAACTTGTGTTTTGAAAGTACGGCTTGGATGCTGTTAACGATGAACAAAATGTGAGAGTACCGAAAGCCACCTGTCACACACCGTGGAATTTTCCAAGGCAGTTCAGAGCTGAGTGTGGGGCGGACCTGCCTTTGTCTTCCTTTCGGCTGGTCACCTGGACACCCACATGCAAGAGTGGGCCTGGGTGTTGGATAACAAGCACGGGTTTTTGGCAATAACAGTTCCACCATCTCTGCGAGGTGACAGCTCTGCGGGGTGAATGTTTACCCAGCCTAAGAGCTGTTTTCAGAAACCACAAGGAAGCTAGCAGGCTCCAGCTTCCTGTCTCTGGGGCCCTCCTCCCCTTACTGATCTTTCTACCACAAGAAAGCCAAAGTACGCTGGTGGTAAACAAAGTCAGCATTCTCCCCCTGTGCAGGAAAGCGCCCAGGAAAGTGGTAGAGTGTATTTAATTTCCTCTGGACCTGTTGACTGATTTCTTGCGGGTCTTCCAGATTTCTTTTTTACTTTCTTAAAGCACGTGAGGTGAGATTTTGAAAACTGGCCCTTTTGCATATTTCCTGCTAAGAGCTTGAGGCTGCCCGGTGTTCAGCATTCTCTTCTGTACTGACCCTTTGCCGCCTGCCTTGTATATGAGTTATTAAGTCTGTACCTCCTATGAGACCGAACTCTGTGAGAATTGGAGACTATATTTCTTCCTCTTTTTTTTTTGCATCCTTTAGTGCTTCTCAGAGTACAATCTGTGGCCCAGCAGCATCAACATCACCCGGGAAATTGTTAGAAATGTAGAATATCCGACTCCGCTCCGGACTTACTGAGTCAGGACCTCTTAAGCAGATCCCAGGTGCTTCTAGGCACAGTAAACATCCACCAACACATTGTCAGCACTTTTCAGACAGTGCATGTTAAATAACAATAAAGACAACAACACAAGTTAGGCAGGTATTATATATCACTTATAGGACATGCTCCCTGCCACTTCTCTCTATCCATCTGTTCACCATTCTCTGGTAACCCCAGAATCCTTAAAGCAGTGGGAACCTGATACCTCAGAATCCTAAAAGCAGCGGACACTTGATACTTCTGAGCACAGATGAAGTTGGCAGTTTCATAATCTACTTGCCCAACTCATAAAAAAAAAAAAAAAAAAAAAGGAAAGAAAAAGGAAGGGAGGAAACTGAAATAGGTAATCAGGATGGAGGGAGAGGGAAGAGAGTCACTGCACACCAAGTTCAGGTTCCTTGTGCTCCACCCAAGGACAGTGCTTGCTGCCTACAGGGTTGTCATGGTGAGCTTCCAGAAGCAGCAGGAGTTGTAAGGCACTCTCTGTTTCCCTCACTACTCCCTCCCACCTAGTCTAGATCACTCACTCTTATCTGTTTCATGTATTGATTTTTCTGCTCATGCTTTATTTAGGGGAAAAAAACAATCACTCCTCAAAATATGTACAAAAATACCCCATAAAATGATCCCCATCCTAAATTCAGAAAGCAAACTTTAGAAATCACTTTGCTAAGCCATGCATTTTAATATTATCAGGAAATGGGTTAATAATTATTAATGTGTCCCATGCACAGTATGCTAATTGGCATTTAAATTTTTTTAATTAAAGAAAGATAAGGAGGGCTTTGAGGGAAGTTTGCCCATGGTTCTTTTTCTGCATTTCAAATTTTCTGCATCAGAAGCTGGTTATTTTGTTTATCCACAGGGTTCATTCTGGGGGTGATTATGGTTATATAAGCTCAGAGTGCTGTTTCAAAAAGTTATTTTAGTTGAGTTCTGTTCAATATTTATTGATTGCACGCTCTATGTGGAGGACTGTGGTAGGAGCTGGGTACATAAAGAGTATGACATGGTGTTGTGTGCTCTCCAGGAACTTTTAGGCTGATGGGCTGTTCAGGCACATAAGTAGATCATTTCAAAAGACTAATTTAAGTGTTTTGATGCAGGGATACTTAGGGTTCTGTGGGTCTCAGGAGAGGGGCATTGTGTGATCAGAGAAGAGTCACTTCTCCTGTGAGGTGATCCTTGAAGTGTGTTTTGGGTGAGGAGTAGTAGATAGGTGGAGGTATGAATGCTAGAAACACAGTCCAGGTAAAAGTTACAGTGAAAGTAAAAATGCTGATGTATGAAACAGCGTGGTCTGTTTGGAGAACTTTCCCAAGATGCAAATAATTATGCAGGAGAATCAGATGATGAGTTTGGAGAGATGAGCTAGGAAGCAAATATGAAAGTCTCTGGAAAGTATCTGCCAAGTCCACCTACTTAAACTTATCTATGAATGAGTGACATTGGGAATTCTACATTAGGAAAAAAACCCTCAACCACAAACAATTATTGGCTCAAAAGAAAAATATACTGTTTCAACCTTATTATGAAAGTATTTTTTTATTTTTTAAAATATATTTCATTGATTTTTTACAGGGAGGAAGGGAGAGGGATAGTTAGAAACATTGATGAGAGAACACCCCCCCACTGGGGATGTGCCTGTAACCCAGGTACATGCCTTTGACCGGAATTGAACCTAGGACCCTTGAGTCCACAGGCCAACGCTCTATCCACTAAGCCAAACCGGTCAGGTACTTTTTTCTTTTTTATTAGGGTCGATTGACCTTT
Source organism: Myotis davidii (assembly GCF_000327345.1). NCBI lineage: Eukaryota > Metazoa > Chordata > Mammalia > Chiroptera > Vespertilionidae > Myotis > Myotis davidii. The sequence goes on along the minus strand of NW_006300210.1, from coordinate 986,813 downwards.
CTCAGTAGGGGAATGGCTTATGAACTGATGTCTTTTCACAGGGTGGTGAGGAAAAGACCAATCAAAAACAAGGAAGTGACACAAGTGACCAATCAAATACAAGGAAGTGATAAAAGGCAATGCAGCCTTCACCTCAGCCACTCTATACTTGCTCTTAGAGTTTTCAGTCACCATGTAAATAGTTTGACTGCTCCAAGACCACCAACCTATGAGGAAGCCCAAGCTATCCCATGTGTAGGGACCACATGAAAAGGCTCTGAGAGTACTGGAAGGGAGAGAGATGTCTGGCCAGCCCACAGATGCCCCATCCTCTTACTGTTCCAGCTGCAGCTATCATTTGACTGAAATCACTTGAGATGTATTGAACCAGAATTGCCCAATTAAACATTCCTGTAATTTCTGACCCAAAAAACCATGAGATGTTAGAAAATGCTTGTTTAAGGCATTAAGTTTTGGGGTGAGTTGTTATGGCACAATCGATAGGCAGTACAAAGTTTGGTATTTAAAAATGGGGTGATATTATAAAAAAACACACAGTGAAACATATGGACTGGATGGTGGGTAGACTTGAAATATTAATGAAATCTTAAGGGGCTGTGAGGATCATAATAGCAGTTGCTAAAAGGGCCTTAAGCCGCCTAGTGGTGAAGGATTAGAGTAGAGTGGTAAGTGTTATTGGAAGCTGGAAGAAAAGAGGCCCTTGTTATGTAATAGGAGAGAGTTTGTCAACACTGTCCCTGCAGTGGCATGGGAAATAGAAAAGGTATCCGATGAACCTAATGATCTAGCTAAGATTTTCAGGCAGAACACTGACAGTGACACCTGTCTCCGTCTTACTGCCTATTATAAAATGCAAAGAGAGATGAGCTGAAAAAGAAACGGTTCTGTTTTCCAGCATAATTTAAAGGGCACCGAAAGGGTTAAGGGTTTGCTGGATTTGAAAGAAAACATTTTGGCCTGGCCTCTACACTTGCTGGAAGATTTTCAAAGTAAGAAAGGTCATTAGGCCGGAGATTAAACCAAACCGTCAGAATTTTCTGACATGGTCTATAGATGAAGACCATTGTGTGTGTTTTAAGATGTTTTCTTAAGATAAATAAGAGATGTTTCTTATCTTCAAAAAGCTTGGGTTCTAATGTAGGTTTTAGTGGAGAACACGGACGAGTAAGAAAATCCATCAAATTTAGAGCCCTGATAAGAAACAATGGAGCATTATGCTAAGTGAAATAAGTCAGTCAGAGAAAGATAAATATTACACGATCCACTCATTTGTGGATTATAATGAACACCATAAACCGATCAATAAAAACAGATCCAGAGACGGAAAAGCATCAATCAGATGCTCAAACCTCAGAGGGAAGGTAGGGAAGGGTGGGGGTAAGGGGGAGAGATCAACCAAAGGACTTGTATGCATGCATATAAGCCTAACCAATGGACACAGACACCAAGGGGGTGAGGGTGAGGACAGAATTGGGGGGGATGGGGAGCAATCGGGGGATAAAGACACATTTGTAATACCTTAATCAATAAAGGGAAAGAACAAACAAACAAACAAAAGAAACAATGAGGAATTCTGAGAGCCTATAATGGGGACCTTTACTCTGACTTGGGAATAGTCATCAGGATAAGGCCTCCTAAGGAGGCCTGTGACTACACTAAGCCGTGAAGAGTACATAGAGTTCGGAAATGTGTGGTGTGGAGAGGAGATGACTGCAAGTAGAGAAGCCTGCAGAATAAACTCCGGAAGGAGCCGGGCACCCTTGGCATTCCTTGCAGTGGTTTCCTCCTTCACAGTGGCAGATGAAACCAACAGGCTATACAGATTCTTTCTTCTGAAGTTTTTGTTTTGATTTCTAAAGCATACAAAAAGAAAGAATTATATAATGAAGTCTCGTGATTTGACTCATGGCCAACCTTGTTATATTGATGGTTACCCCCCTCCTCCATTACAATATTTTAAAGTAAATGCCAGGCATATATAATTTTTATCTGTAAACACTGTAGTGGTATCTCTAATGCATAAAGACTCTTTTTGATGTATAAGCATAATACTGTTAGCACACACATGCACACACACAAATTAACATTCATTTCTTAATCTTGATGCTTCTTTTTTTAAAAAAACAACTATTTTTTTGTATTGACTTCAGAGAGGAAGGGATGGGGAGAGAGAGAGATAGAAATATCAATGATGAGAGAGAATCATTGATCAACTGCCTCCTGCACGCTCCCCAGTGAGGCGGGCATATGCCTGACTGGGAATTGAACCGTGACTTCCTGGTTCATAGGTTAATGCTCGACCACTGAGCCACACCAGCCAGGCTGATGCTTCCTTTTGAACAAACTAGGCCAATGTGGTGGGGCTCTTTCTGGGAAATATATCACTTAACTCACTCTAATGTAGAAATAGAATTATACAGTATCTGAAGTTCTTGGTTAAAAATTTCATTTTGTGGGGGTGGGTGGGGGAAATGATGCTAGCTTCCTCTTTTCTAGGTATTTATTAAAAGGTTAGGGGAAAGTCTCTCCTTAATACCTCAATAAGTTACAAAACTGTCAGAAGTGAATGTCACAATGGGTCCTTATTTTGGTTCTGAATAAAGTAATAAAAAGTATTGGCTTTTTCTTCAGGACAGTTGTCTAGTTACTTCTAGAGAGTCCTAGCTGCTGGTTTCAGGCATCTCTCTATGGTCTGCCCTTAGTGCTAAGTATCTCCTTCTACTCTGTTTGGGTTCTGGTCTGGTCTGGGTGGATGGAGCTCTCTTACCTTTACCCAGAGAGACAATTTCCAATGCTGTCAATAGCTAGCACTATCAATAATAGGGAACTAGGAGAAGGGGTAAACAGAACCAGACCTGGTGTCATGGTATCTTGGGACTTTTTAAAGATATGGATTTATAATCAAATGCCATCAGCAGTGGAGTAGGAGCAACAGGGGTGAAAGCCCTGATTTGTCTGAACCCAGAAAATATGATTTTAGGCTGGAGAGGATGATAATTTCTGAGTCCTGCAAGGATTGTGGCGCACTATAGAGTTGCTAGGGCAGATGCTGGGAAGTTTCATAGGTGCCATGACATGTAGCAAATACATGAGGAATGATTGAAGTATGTTAAATAATAGATTGCTATGATCAGATTTGTGTTGGAGTGGGGCATGCTAGGAGGGCACGTTTTATTAATCAAATGAGAGATAATTAATGCATGAATAAAAGTAGTGTCAGTGAGGACCCTGATTGTAGACTGTGTGGAAGATGTTTGCAGCCCTGACGGGTTTAGCTAAGTGATTAGAGCATCTGCCCATGGAATGAAGAGTTATAGGTTCAATTCCGGTCAAAGGCATGTCATGTACCTTGTACTTCAATCCCTGGCCTCGGTTGGGGAAATGTGGGAGGCAACCAATAAATGTGTTTCTCTCACATTGATGTTTCTCTCTGTCTCTTCCCCTCCCTTCCCCTCTCTCTAAAAATCAATGGAAAAGATATCCTCCCCTGAGGATTAACAAAAAATGAGAAAGAAAGAAAGGAAGGAAGGAAGGAAGGAAAGAAGGAAGGAAGGGAGAAAGGGAGGAAGTTTGCAGATGAAATCCATAGTACAGGGAGGCCCAGTAGGTGAAAAGTTGAAAGGAAATAGTTAGGGATGGCGCCTTGGTTTGTGGCCTGACTATCTTGGAGAATGGTGGCATAGAGATTTCCAAATGTTTTCTTGACTATTGTGCAAAATCTACTGGGCATTACTAGTCAGTGATTGTTGCTAGTCTAAAACCCAGTCAGTATTTCAACAGTGGCATTTCTTTCTTTTTTTTTAATTGATATTTTTTTAAGAGAGAAGGGGTTGGGGGACAGAGAGAAAGAAACATTGATCTGAGAATCATCGAGTGGCCACCTCCCATATGCTCCCTGACTGGGATTGAACCCGCAACCTGGGTGCTTTGATTGGGAATCAAACCTGCCACCTTTTGATGAGCAGGACAATGCTCCAATCAAATGAGCCACACCAGCCAGGGTAACAGTAGCATTTCTGAAGTTAGGACTTTAACCAGAGAGTTAATTGAGGGTCCGTCAGGCAGATTGTATTGGAGTAAAATGCTTATTTATTCAATGTGGCCAAGTTCTCCTGCTCAGTTGAATTTCTTCATATTCCCCAATATTTAATCTTTAGTTATTCTCACACTAAAATTAGACTCTATTTGGTCTTTCCAAATTCTGGAGTCTACTTGGTCATCTCTGATCTTACAGATTATAGGAAAACTAGAGGCCCAGTGCATGAAGATTCATGCACACGGGGGCCCCTCAGCCCAGCCTGTGCCCTCTCACAGTCTGGGACCCTTGGGGGATGCCCACCTGCTGGCTCAGGCCTGCTCCCCAAGAACAGATGATCTAAAAGAAATAATCATATCCTTGGGTAAGGATTTTTTAAAAAGGTAATGGCCGCATGAAAATTCACGGCCAGCGGGGCTGAGGGGACTCCAGTAGCAGGTGCCCACCTGCTGCGCCCATCCCCCTCTCCCCCCGTGGGGGTGAGCGCTGCCATCTTGGGTCTGTGGGTGCTGCCATCTTGTGATGGTGTGATGGTCAATTAGCATATTACCTCTTTATTATATAGGATAAGAGAAACACACTTTGATTTAAAGGCTATTGCACCTTAAACTTCAAGTTAATACTTTCATATGTTAGGTGGGGTTTCATTTACTAGGTTTCCCCTATATCTTAATATTGATCATTTGCTAAAATCTTTAAATTGATCTTTATCTCTCTCCTGGAATATAAACATAACCCGAAGAATACTCAGAATAATAGATTTTCCTGAGGCCAGGATCTCTACAGGCTTTATAGGCTGGCTCTGAACTTGCCCTGTGAAGACTGGCATTCATCTTACAGTGTCTTACAAGAAATAGATGTGGGGATAGGACTTTCTGTACTTTCAAAGAATCATTTTATCCACCTGTTTTCTCCAGGAGCTGTTTCTTCCCTGTGTAATCCATATTCCTACACATAATTTCAAAGGTTAGTCACCTGGCACAGCCCGAGGAAAGCAACACAAGGGCAACATTTATCATCTAGAAGAGAGGCACAGTGTTTTCTTGTATCTAACATCGAATCCTTTTCTCTAGTTTTCAAGTTAGGCAGCAGCAGTGCAGTGTTTCTTGCACCTGGGGCAAATCTATTGTCAAAAATGCAAAGTCCAAGAAAGAATTTTTGGTGATTTCCTTATTAATGAAACCAGTATTTAATAACATTTAATTTATGATCTTGTGCCCAGAAGTTATTTTTCCTGGTGATTGACTAAAGTCCATAACTTACTGACTCTGGCACTGATGGGTGATTTACTGTTCTATCAGTTACTTAATTAGAATGAATTATTCATTGTTTCCCCTGATGAACAACCTAATTATTATGCTAATCATAATAATCTAAGTCTTCAATGTTTTCTAAAGCATCCTGACTAATGGGGTTATTAAATATGTGTATGATTATAGTCTTATAAAAATTCAGAAACATGCTTTGACAGACATTTTAATTTATATCTAGGCTTTCAAAAATATCAAATGTAAGATAGCTTTTGCCCTGAACTCAATTAATTTCTTAAATGCCATTTTCTTTTCCCAATATAAACCTGTGCATGAGGGTGATAAATAAAATGACAACTACTTCATTAGTAATACTAAGAAGTGGAATAGAATTTTATAATGAGCCCTGCTTTTGAGGACTTTGGCTTTAATGAGAAAAAGTCCCCGCCTGTGTAGGATCAGTATTGAAGGCAAAAGGCGTGAACTGACCTGATATTTACTATTATATTGTCCAATCTTAATTGTTCACAGGAGAAGCAACTTCACCATGGGTTAATGAGCTAGTCGCTGTTCATATCCAGGACATTTTCCCCTTACTTCTCTACTTTGTTTAATGTCTCAGACCCAAATCATGATATTGGCATGTGCTTGTCTTATTTTAAGGCAAAACTTAACATTTGAAGATGTTAGGGTATTCTTTTGCTTTAAGTAATAACTACATTAGTAACCAGCTCCCAAGGGCATCAAAGCTTGAACATTTGACACACAGGTAAGGTAGTAGAAAGCATTATTTTAACATGAGGTCTCAAACCAAGCAGTTTGACAGCCCAAGGCTGGGTCTATATAACCAAGAACAAATTGAGGTTAAAATAAACATTGTGTTCAATTTTGTCACATTCTAGTTGTTAAAAGGATTTTTTTAAAAAATTTAAAAACAGTAACTCATGGTTTTGGTGAAACATTAAGGCTATTCTGAAGAAGTAAGACTGAATCCTATTTGGTCACAGCTCATTTTGTCTTTGAGCACATAGATCAAGATGATGAAAATAAACATTTATAATTATTTTTTTAAACATATTTTATTGATTTTTTACAGAGAGGAAGGGAGAGAGATAGAGAGTTAGAAACATCGATGAGAGAGAAACATCGATCAGCTGCCTCTTGCACATCTCCTACTGGGGATGTGCCCGCAACCCAGGTACATGCCCTTGACCGGAATCGAACCTGGGACCTTTCAGTCCGCAGGCCAATGCTCTATCCACTGAGCCAAACTGGTTTCGGCAACATTTATAATTATTGAATTACTTGTAACCTTTGTTAATTTATTTTTCTTATTTTTTAACTCCCTTATTTTCTCTATCATTTTTAAAACATTGACTTCTAATTCAAGCTCTGGGGATCAATAATTGTGTCTTCTTGGACTTCGCGAGCATAAGATATTTGAGGAACTTATAGTCATACTTGTAATTTTCCTCTTCATCCTAGTCCTGTAGTCCTTTTAGCGATCCACTATGAAATGAATTAAAATTATGTCCTGTGTTCTGATAAAACATCTTCACTCCCATCTTCTGGAGCTGCTATGATTGGACACGTTATTGGACAGGACAACTTTGGTAGGCACCTGCTACACAATGCTGATCCTCAGGTTGCAGTGTGGGGGTGTCATTTGAAATGTTGATTAGAAGGAAAAGCAGTATTAAATAGTTTCTGTTCTGCTTCTCTGGCTATTTCTAGCATCTGCTGAACCAACTTCAGCTTACCTTTTGGCCTGAATTTCCTTTTTCAAGACTATAATAAATATTACTGTATTAGTTTCCCAGGGTTATTGCAATCAATTACCATAATTAAACAAAAATATATTATTTCATATTTGAAGAGGCTAGGAGTCTGAAATCAAGGTGTCAGCAGGGTCCTGCTCTCCTGAGCTTCTGGTAAAGAATCCTGTCTTGCTCTCCCCTAGCTTCTGGTGGTTGATGGCAGTCTTTGGCATTCTTTGGATTTCAGCTATGATGTTGGATTTAAGGCCCACTCTATTCCAGCGTGATCTCATTTTAACTATTTATACCTACAAAGATCCTATTTCCAAATAAGATCAGATTGTGAGTTTCTGAGTGGACATGAATTTTGGGGGGAGACTATTCAATCTGGTACAATTACTATAAGATTTATTTCTTTTTTAAAAATATATTTTATTGATTTTTTACAGAGAGGAAGGGAGAAGGATAGAAAGCTAGAAACATCGATGAGAGAGAAACATCCATCAGCTGCCTCCTGCACACCCCCTCCTGGGGATGTGCCCGCAACCAAGGTACATGCCCTTGACCAGAATCGAACCTGAGACCCCTGAGTCCACAGGCTGATGCTCTATCCACTGAGCCAAACTGGTCCCTCAGCCCAGCCTGCCCCTTCTCACATACTAGGAGCCCTTAGAGGATGTCCTAGTGATGGTTTAGGCCAGCTCTCTGCTCCCCTTGGGGAGCAGGGAAAGACAGAGAGAAACATCAAAGTGAGAGGAACACTTTGATTGGTTGCCTCCTGCATGAGCCCTGCCCTGGCCCCAGGCCAGGGAGGAGCCTGCAATCTAGGTACATGCTCTTGGTCAAAATTGAATCCAGACCCTGTGGTAGGCAGGCCGAGGCATTATCCACTGAGCCAAACCGGCTAGGGCAGGATATGATATTGCTTAGCCCTCCAGCAGTGGAACTTAGTTTTTTTCACCAAGAGTGTGGTGAAAAACCCTAGATCACCTTTTTTGGATTCTTATTATCCAAGTTACTAAGAATATTACCAGTGGCATACAGGTAGCTTAGCCAATGAGCAGTCAGAAAAGGTGTTTCCTCTGTAGTTCACATTGATCACTGCCTGGGCCCCCCGCCCAGGCCTGATGCCTCGGCCAGAGACGTCAACCCCCATCACCCTCCGATCGCCAGATCTGCCCCTAGCCCAGGCCTGACACCTCTGGCCAAGGCGTCAAGCCTAGGCAGGGGACCCCCATCTACCCCTGATCACTGGCTCCGCCCCTGCCCAGGAGCCCCCTGGCTCAGGCCCTTCCTATGCTGCTCAGGGCCCACATGGGGCCTACCTTGGAGTGACCTGGGTGCCGATGATGTTCCCTGGACCCAGGCTTCTGGGCACCTATGTATGCAAATTAACCGCCATCTTTGTTAGGTTAATTTGCATACTCATCCGATAAGCTGGTGAGTGTAGCGGAGTGACACCAATTGGCATGTTTCTCTTTTATTAGTGTAGATATTGAACATAAACACTGTAAATTTAAGATGTACAACATGTTTACTTGATACATTTACATACTGTAATATGTATTAAAAAAACATGTTGTACTCATGTTGGCCATTTCTATAGTGAAAGACCAGGCTGTGATCCCCAGGCTAATGTGGGGAGAGGCAAGAACAGACTTAGAAGGTATTCTTCTCTCATTGCTAGTTTAGGCTCTTGTCCCCAGGCTGCAGCCAGTCATCTAGCTTCCACACCCACTCCAGTGAGAAAGAGATTTTGGTCTCCCAGGGTTTTCATAAGTGTATGTGTTTGGGTTGTGTATTAGCTCCTGTAACCCATACTCACCTATTTTTTAAAAAATATGTTTTTATTGATTTCAGAGAGGAAAGGAGAGAGAGAGAGAGAGAGAGAGAGAGAGAGAAACATCAATAATAAGAGAGAATCATTGATCTGCTGCCTCCAGCACTCCCTAACATTGAACTGTGACCTCCTGGTTCATAGGTTGACGTTTAACCAGTGAGCTATGCTGGTTGGGCCGTACTCCCCTATTGCTGCTCTGTTCCTCTAGGGTTGGGTTGAGGAACACAGTAACCTCTATTATTTTGCTATTGGTTCTGGAACTAGGAGACCATGGTTGTACTTTCACTTGGTAATGTGCTTTTTTGAATTAGTAGTACTGACAGGGCCTGGGAGCATTCAGTCTCAGAGAGGAACTTTCCACATTCGGCACATTCTCAATGCTGTGACAAAGGGCACAGTCACAGCTGATTGCTTTGCTGGCCTTTAACTGGGGGCCTGTTATTCACTAGCCCCGAATGAAATTGTAAAAGAACAGGATATTTTTCACATTGGCATCTGCGGAGTCTGTGCTGCAGGAAGCACTATATACTTGTCCTTTCGCTTGACAGAGAACACAAAGTCCTCTGGGTTGTTCATGGCTCCCTCAACGCATTCAGCAAAAGAAAAGCTGACGTTTTCAATGTATTGCCAATGCTAGGGGAAAGCTTACTAACATTATTTATATAAGGAGACTCTAAAAGTAATCAACCTCTAAATTAAAACATCCTTCTGACTTTCTCTCATTCTGTTATAGTTGGTTTAGACCTCATGGGTATGTATACATAGTCATTGACAGTTATCAAATGAAACAAACACATTACTTAACAGTGGGTATTGGTCCTTGAGTTGGAATGTGAATGGAAGTGTAAAGCAATAAGTGTAATATGGTTGTATTTGCCTTGGCCTAATTTCTTCTAAGTGTAGATATTAGTTTTTTCTTTTATATCATCACCATTGTTTCTTTTTTGTTTTTAAAAAATATAGGTCCATGCTCTACCACTGAATCACGCTGGCTGGGCTCATCACCATTGTTTTTGATGTCAAGGATTCCATTTCCTATTTTGGGTGCTTTTTGATTCTCTTGGGTCATTGCAAGGGGAGTGTGTCCACCTGGGGCAGTTAAGATTAAGCTTCGCAAAGTCTCAGCTACAGATGGACATCACTTCTGCCAGGTATTCCGTGAGTGATACGCCTGCAATTGTTAAATGACTATCATCACCGGTGGGCTGTGCTGCAGGTATGTCTGCGCTCCCAGGCTCCTGCTTGCAGGGGTGAGATGGAACTGTAGTGTACAGACTAGGCTGTCCATGAGCATGTGGAAGGCTCCTCATAGTCATATGTCACTGGGCTGTGGGTTGAGGGCCAGGGCCTGGCTCTGTCTTCAATCTGTGTGGGACTTGGGGTTTGAGAATTCTAAAATTTGCACTCGGACTTCCAGATAATTGTATTTGTCAAAAAGCAGGATAAAAAGATAACTTTATTTAACAATTTGTTAGCTTGACCCACACATTGTAAATATTGACATGAGGTATGGGCCTCCTCTTAGCACAGGCTCCACATGTTGGGAGAGCACCCAGCATGACCACAGATAGGAGACGGTGTTGTCCAGGACGACTTTGTGCAATCATGGAAATGTTCTGAGCTGTCCACTTTAGTAGCCCCCAGCTCCATGTGGCTATCGGGCACTTAAAATGTCGTTAGTGAGACTGAGAAAATGAACTCTTACTTTTATTTAATTTTAATGAATTTAAATTTAAGTAGCCACATGTGCCTAGTGGCCACAATGTGCTTGTTTGTGTTCCCAAGCAGCTCTCTGGTGCTGGAAACGAGTGAGGTGAGGTTCTGTCTCCATGGTAACTATTACTCTCTCCATGGTTCCCCAGGTCTAACATCAGGTTTCATTGAACTGCTGGCCTCTACCTGGGTAATAGCTTGTTCTATTTGGTCTTGTAATTCTTTCGTAATGTGGAAAAACTCAGTCAGTCTCCCCAGAGGTTGGGTGACTTGAAGTCCTGTTCTAGTCTAGGATATTGTTATAGCATCAACTATACACCACTCCCCCTAAGAAATTCCCTTTTGAAGTTTAAGAGTCTTTTATTTTTTGTCGCAACAAAATAAAACCCTTGCAAATCAACATCTTTGACCTTCAAAATGAGTGCTTCTAATGAAGATTTCGAGAGCCTATTTTTGAACTTCAATTCCTACCCCTCCAAAAAAACCCCCAAAAACTCAAACCTGAACATTGATTGTTTCTTTCTCTTTGCTTCCCAGTTACACCATTTTAACTCTTCTTAAAGCAGTAAACATTCTTCTCACGATCTCCCTAAAGATTCACATACAATGTGCTTTCTGAAAAGAAAAGTATGGACATTAATATTTCATGATAAATTATTACAAAGAGAAAGCAATGGAACTGTTTTTGTGTACTTGGACACACCATAGTGATATTGTTCTAAAGATGCCCATCACTGTGACAGGAAAGTGAAGCTAAGGCTCCTTAAAATAGAGATGGAAAGCTGTGGGTCAGGTCAGATATACGCCTTGCACCCGCACTGTCACAGGTCACTGGGATTTGTGCCACTCGCCCATGCTGAAGTTTAGGAACTCACAGAAAAGAGCATGAAGCCTAAACAAAAGTGAGACGATTGCCTTCATCCCTCCACTCTCTGGTTGAACTACTCAGACCACACGCCCGTCGTGCCCAGAATTCTTACAGTGCCTCTCATTCTCCTGCTTCTTGACCTCCAAGCACGTACAGTCTCTTTGGGGAGACAGACACTAGAGAATAAAGACACAACAATATAATTAAAATTGTCTCAAGTATGATGAATGGACGGAAGGAATGCTATCAGAGAGCGTCAGTAAATGTGGCACCCTCACTGTGCAGTGATATTTACGTGAGCCTGTGAAGGTTGGGTAGGGCTCGGACAGGCAGAGAGCGGGAGGATGAAAATTCCAGGCAAAATTCCTGCCCCTGAGGAGGCAGGGGACCTGGTGTGTCAAGGAAGAAAAGGAGGCATAGTTTGCTTCAGACAAAGGCCGCGAGGGGACAGTGATGTGAGAGATGGAGTTGGAAGGGTGGGCGAGGGCCCATGACTTGATTAGAAGTTGAGCTGTTATTCTAGGTGCCGTGGGGAAACCATTGAAAGGTATTATGGTGGTGGTAGGGATTTAATAGGGATCTGATCTACATTTTACAAATTTGACTCTACTGCTTTGTGGAGGAAAAGATGAGCGGGTTGGGCAAGAGTGCAGAGGGTGAGAGACACATCCCTTATAATGTTAACAACAGAAAGAAAATAAAAGCACTGCTTCAAAGTGAACTCCAAGAAACAACCCTGCGGCTCAGATATTTAGTGTGAAGGAGTACTTGAGTCACTAATATCTTTTCCAACCGGATCCGAAAGATCCCAGCTTTTGAGTACCCTTGACAACATAAATGTGGGAAAGGTAGCCATGGACTTCCAGAGGTGAGGCCCTTCTCCCGTTTTGAGCTCCCTGGAGTCCACTCTAGTTTCTGGATCAGAAGAAAGGGCCAGCAAAACGGGAGAAGTATTTGAAACCCCGGGGGTAGGAGGAACGCGGGGGAGTTCCTCATGTCCTGCTAAGTGAAAGGCTCCTACTGACAGACGGAACTATATACGGTAGGTACCCAGCCCTTAAACTTTGCTGTTAAATTTCTATATTTGTTCTTTTTATTTAGCATTTTAAAATATTTTAATTGAGGCATAATTGACATAACATATTCGTTTTGGATGTACAGCATAATGATTTGATATTTGTACACATTGCAAAGTGATCACCACAGTGAGTCCAGCCAACATCCATCACTATACACGATTACAAAATTTTTCTCTTGTGGTGAGAACTTTCACGATCCACTCTCCTAGCAACTTTCAAATAAGCAATACAGTATTATTAACTATCGTCACGAGGCTGTACATTGCACCCCCCAGGACTTTTCTTGAATCTGTTTCTTCTCAATAGCTTTTCACTCAAAATAATCCTTATCTCAAAGTGGCATATTTGTGGGTGGCAAATTCTGCCACTCTTCATTTAGTTTTCCAAAAGAGATGAGTTTTTAAATTAGAGATATCTGAGTTACCTTAAAGGGGCAGGATGAACTGTTGAATTGGTAGAAATGACAGGTTGTTTCTATTTTTTATTGATAAATAAAAAAAACTTACATTTCGCCCAGCTGGCATAGCTCAGTTGGTTGAGCATCGACCTAAAACCAGGAGGTCACAGTTTGATTCCAGGTCAGGCACATGCCCAGGTTGGGGGCTTGATCCTGAGATCCTGAGTGTGGGGTGTGCAGGAGGCGGCTGATCAGTCTTCTCTCTCATGTTCCTATCTCTCTCTCCCTTTCCTTTCCTCTCTCTCTCTCTCTCTCTCTCTCTCTCTCTCTCTCTTACTCTCTCTCTCTCTGTTCTCTCTGAAATCAATAAAATATATTTAAAAAAACAACACAAAAACAAACATATTTTTTTCCATCTGAACCTAAACTTTATTTTTCTCCTCTGTTCTTAAAAAAAATTTTTTTGTCTTTATTGATTAAGGTATTACATATGTGTCCTTATCCCCCCATTGCACCCCCCCCACCACCACCATTCATGCCCTCACACCCTGCTGGTCTGTCCATTGGTTATGCTTATATGCATGCATACAAGTCCTTTGGTTGATCTCTCCCCATTACCCCCACCCTCCCCTACCTTCCCTCTGAGGTTTGACGCTCTGATCGATGCTTCTCTGTCTCTAGATTTGTTTTTTCATAGAGAAGGGAAATGATCTTATCAGAGGGCTTTGCTTTCAGAAGCAGTCCCAGGACCCAGGCACAGCGGCTTGTCCCCCAAGTGGCCATTTGTGAGAACTGCAGCTAATGTCCCACAGGGGCTGTGAGGGGCCTGATGGCTTGCTGTCTCAGGAGAAAGCATTTTTCTTTTGGATATTGTCTAACACCTGATGACGTGCAAAAGGAGAGGTAAACGTTTAGTAAACACAGACCTGCCACATCAAATGTTTGGCGATACCCCTGGGGCAATGAGTAGAGCATTGTAGCAAATACAACTCCGATCTTCATTTCCGTTTGAATTAGACCTTCACAGCATCCTAAGCCTTTCGCTATCCGTAAAACCCACATTTGAATCAGTAACTGGGAGCGGAGCCAGTTTGAGGATGTGGCTCTGCCAGGCCCAGCTGAGTGACTGACAGTGACATTTTAAAAGAATGATTTAAGGAAACCAGAGGACCCCGAGTAGCAGGGCATCCTGTCATGATTAGCCTCCTTCTGACATGTCAGGGCAGCGCGTGAATTCTAGTTTTCCCAAAGGTTCTTTCTGATCTTGGAGGCAGCACTGGAGGAGCTTCTAGACTCTCAGATTTGCACTGAGCTCAACTGGAGTTTCCTTTTAAGACTTTAAAGAATTATAAATTACAGCAGGCGTTTTGGCCTCAGAATAGTCACAGTCCTCAGCTGAAAGAAATGTGCTCAGGAAATGTGTATTTTGATGGAGTAGACTTTTGTAACTAGATCTCTAGGAATAAAAAGAAGCCTTATAGACATAAGAAGATAAGGAATATGCTTTATAAAATCAATATATGATTTATAAAAACACACACAAAAAGAAAAGCATTCCCATAATTTGGGTTCAAGCTGGAACGTCTTGTTAAAAAATGTACTAAACATTCATTGTACTTTCATAGTGTTTTTTAAATAAATTTTCACATATCTTATCTGATCCTCAATATAGAGTGCTACTCAATTTAATCTATATTTATTCAGTGATAACATTTGATTGAAGACCCAAGTCATGGAATTCTTGTCTCAGCAGGTTCATTAACCTCAATATTCCAGGGCCTAACTCTAATCTGCTCATATAATTAGCTGTTGCTACCAATTTAGAAATATTCAAACCTCGATCACATTTAAAAACGACATAGTGGTTAGAAAAGAATGTTAGTATTGGTTCTAAACAAGTTGTTTAAGTTCTCAGTGGTGCAGAACACTGGCTCAGCTTGACGCTCACAGTGTTAACATGTGGATTGGCCTGCAACAAGCTGGTGACCTTGGATAAAAATTTAAAATTCTTTTTGATTCTCAATTTCAACATCTGTATGTAGGAGATAAAAATATTTACCTTTTGGAATATCGTTTTTTTTATCCAGAAATAATTGAGTAGCTACTATGTGCTAGGCACTATTCTAAATGTCAGGATACAGTGTTGAATAAGGTACATAAGGTTTCTATCCTCATGAAGCTAGCCATCCAGCTGGGGTAGACAGGCAGTAAGTCATTAAATAAACCACTTCTGATAGTCTTGAATGTTACCTAGGATATACAACAGGATGATGTGGTAGGAATGCCTGGGCTGATAAGGGTTGCATTCCATAGACAGGGGATCAGGAAAGGCTCTTCTGAAGACTTGACATTGAGGTGACCTGGGCGATAAAATTGTGCTAGCCTTGGGAGGGATCAGGGCAAGAACATTTAATTGTATTTGTTGCTACTGAGCATTAATAAGGAGGGTAGAGAAGTGACTCAAGACAAGAGCACTTCCTGCCTAGCTGGTGTGGCTCAGCAGTTGAGTGTCGACCTCTGAACCAGGAGGTCATGGATGGATTCCCAGTCATGGGACATGCCCAGGTTGCGGGATGGATCCCCAGGAGAGAGCGTGCAGGAGGCAGTTGATCAATGATTCTCATCATTGATGTTTCTCTCTCCCTCTCCCTCTCTGAAATCAATAAAAATATATTTTTAAAAAAGTGTATCCTTCCCTTGGGCAAGGCAGGGCCCTCATGTGAGAGCAAGGATCACATAAAAAACAAGAGCACTTGGATGGGCATGCTGGGAACAAAAGCTAGACTGGAGTGGGTTGTTTTGAAAATCATTATGCACACAAGTGAGTGTCTGGTACACAGTCTGTGCCTAAAATGTGCTAAGTATTCCTGAGAAATAATTTGGTGTCAGGTTTTTGTGGGTTACCTATTGTAGCCACTCTCCTTGCTGTTTTACCCCAACCCCTACTTCTTTTTCTTGAAAGACTCCTCCACCCCAAATTGTTCATGTTTTCCATTCTCCTGTTTGCTAAGGATGAGTCCTATGAGTCAAGGCCATTTTTGGTGGTGTCATTGCCCCTTGCCAATGACTAGTTCAGACATAAGCACGTGAACTCATCCTAGCCAATGGGAACTGAGGGACGGTCGGGTGGAGGCTTCTGGCAAAGGGTTTCTCCCTTCCTTCCTTCCTTCCTTCTTTCCTTCCTTCCTTCCTTCCTTCCTTCCTTCCTTCCTTCCTTCCTTCCTTCCTTCTTTCTTTCTTTCTTTCTTCTTTCTTTCTTTCTTTCTTCTTTCTTTTTGCTAATAAAAAGATACTCATGGGAACACATTCCCCTCTCCTTCACCAAATATTAGTACATCCGTTTGGGATATCTGGAATTGCTGCAGTCATCTGCACTGCGATCGAGAGAGAAACTATCATGGGCAGGCTGTGGGTGACAGAGTGGGATTACGGAAAGCCATCTTTGGCGGTCTGGATCCCAGTCTCATGGGGGTACTAAGACAGTCTTTTAATCGATCCTTCTCTGAATTTCAACTCCACAGAGCTATGCATGATTCTAACATTACTTCCAGATTACCTAGTGTCAGATATTGTTTTAAGTTTTACTTATCATTTTATAGATTAGTAAACTGAGACCGGATAAAGTTAAATGATTGGCCTAGGGACAGAGAGCTAGTAGGATGCAGATTGGTACACAAACCCGGGTACTCTAGTCATCCATAAACGCTGCATCTCTAGAGGTCCTACTTAGTAGGGCAGCTACAAATAAAGATGTGTTGATTGGGCATCTGTAGGTAACATGATGCATTGTTTGTAAATTAGTTTCCAGTAGTGGCAACTGATTTGGGACTGGTTTTTCTCCATTTGTCTACTAATGGGCCTGGGAATGCCAAGGAACTGTGTGTCTGCAATCCTTGGTCAGGACAGACACTGGGTGTACCAGAATCCAGGCTTCCCAAGATTAAGTTGGCACACATTAACATTTAAGTTATATACATTGCTAATTTTAAGACACATAGGAAATAAAAATAACTTATTAATTTAGAGCTAAATGTTGTGCCCAGATTTCAAGATTCCCAAGAGCCCACCAGGGAGCCAGCGAGTCCGATGCAAAAGCAAAGAGTCATTGATTTCAAACCTAGGTTTGGCTCCCCTGCCACACTCACTGATGCAACGGTAAGCCCCAGTGGCCGAGAGAGCGAGGCCTGATGGGATTGTGGGTTTTATAGTAAGGGCAGGGGAGGGGACTGTGGGCCCTGCCGATTGGCCAGGCGCGATTCGGGTCTTGTTACACAGGATGTGGTCATCTCTATGGCGCGCACGGGGGCGCCAGCGATCGCCGCCTCCTCCATCTCCTCAGGGGAGGGCACGCGCCCCTCCCCACTGCCGCTGCTGCTGCCGCGTGGGTCCGGTCCAGGGGTGGCAGGTGGGTGGCGGCCTGCGCCGGGCTCCCGCCGTGGGCTGGGGAGTCGGTGCCTGAGGCCGCCAGCAGCGTGGTCAGGCTGTGCCTCATGGGACCCGGCGGCCGGCCCACGTAGGCCCCGCGATGACTCGCCCCTTCACTTAATATATGATCCATTCCCAATGCAGTGCTGTAAATACCTTGTGGTACCAAATCTCCACTTGATTTTGAGCTCTAAGATGATATAACTTTCTGCGTTTTATCACTGAAAAAAAAAATAAAGAGAAAAGTAAACCATAGAGAGTTTAAATATTTTGCTACAAACTACTGGATTTTAATTCAAGTGTGTCTCATTTCAAAGGCCCGACCCTTAACTATCAAATGACTACAGTAAAGTGTTACTAAAATTGTAGTATAAGCCTGGAGGCTGCCTACACAGTGAGACAGCATATTGAACATAGAATAGCCTTGGAGGGAGTATATGAGATCGATAATAGTTTTTCTCTGTGTTGGGAATTACAGTTAACTTTTATTCTCTTTAATATACCACTATTATTAAAAGAAAACCTTCTAAGTGATATTTTTAAAAACTCAGGCTTCTTCTTTTAGTCTACAGACCTGGTGGCCAGATGCTGGGCAGCGATGGATTTATCAAGGGAATGTAGGATCATATTGCCACCTGGCCCCTTGGGCCCTTGTCCCTTTCCTGTTGTCTTCCATCCTCGCTTCAGTTGTAGGTCTAGGGGAGGAGAACTCTCTTACCCTCCTCTGTTTGTTCACTAGGGCTTCCTTCTACACAGGATGCCTTCTTTCCATTTCTATGGGCTGAGTCCTCAGAGCTTTCATGTCTTTGCCTCTCTGCTCCTAAAAACGTTCTAAAGACAAACAGACACCAATTGCCCAACTATTTATTTTGGGTCGGATTGATTGGTACATTAAATAAGTGAACACAGTGTTTTCCTTTTTTGTCATCTGTTGATAAAATAGGCGTGCGTGTGGAGTTGTTGGAGTCCCTTTTCAGGCTAATGCACACGTTCAAACACAGAGCCTCGGATGATTGCTGAGTAAATAACCCCCCTCACCTCTTCAGTTTCTATTTGTACAGCAAACAAATCCTTGATAAGATTCAGGTTGATTGCAAAATGGATTGTGGACAGTTTTTTTCCCCTGGCAGCCTAGTTACATGTTGCAGGCTTATATGCCTTTAAAAATTTGCATTCTGCCACCTTCCTCTAAAACTTTGAAAGATGTTTACAGAATGCTGTTAGTAATATTGTAAAACACAGGTGGCTGAGTTGGAATGAAAAAGTCTCTGCAAAAGGTTGAAGAGAAAATCTTATACCTTAATAAGTATTTCAGCCAGGAAATGACATCCTTCTTGTGATAAGTGCTGAAATACTGTCAAATTCAAGCGATTGTGTTCTAAGGAGACATTAAACTCCATGACGTGTCCTGAAATCTGAGGTATAAAGTGGGTGTTTAGGAATGACACTGTCCTTTATGGCCATCTGTCTTTCAGGTTTACTTTGTTTTATTATATCCTCAAGAACATGCATTTCTTAAAAGTTAAATCCAGTTCCACTAATACATTGCCTCTTTTTCCTTATCAATGAAATACCACTTTTGGTCATCATACTGCTCTTTCCCCCTTTTTTTTTTGTTTGTAGTGCAAACCAAAACTGCTTCCCAAACCACAGGAGGAAGAGG
>NW_006300210.1:949075-949332 GCF_000327345.1 Myotis davidii | reverse complement strand
GGGGTCCAGCATATCGACCAGTTCCAGCCCAGACAAGAAGTCCACGTCCTCCGTCTCATTCCTGGGGGCGCCAGCGATCGCCTCCTCCTCCATCTCCTCAGGGGAGGGCACGCGCCCCTCCCCACTGCCGCTGCTGCTGCTGCGTGGGTCCGGGGGTGGCAGGTGGGTGGCGGCCTGCGCCGGGCTCCCGCCGTGGGCTGGGGAGTCGGTGCCTGAGGCCGCCAGCAGCGTGGTCAGGCTGTGGCTCATGGGGCCCG
>NW_006300210.1:928635-948719 GCF_000327345.1 Myotis davidii | reverse complement strand
TCCCCTCCTCTGTTTGTTCACTAGGGCTTCCTTCTACACAGGATGCCTTCTTTCCATTTCTATGGGCTGAGTCCTCAGAGCTTTCATGTCTTTGCCTCTCTGCTCCTAAAAACGTTCTAAAGACAAACAGACACCAATTGCCCAACTATTTATTTTGGGTCGGATTGATTGGTACATTAAATAAGTGAACACAGTGTTTTCCTTTTTTGTCATCTGTTGATAAAACAGGCGTGCGTGTGGAGTTGTTGGAGTCCCTTTTCAGGCTAATGCACACGTTCAAACACAGAGCCTCGGATGATTGCTGAGTAAATAACCCCCCTCACCTCTTCAGTTTCTATTTGTACAGCAAACAAATCCTTGATAAGATTCAGGTTGATTGCAAAATGGATTGTGGACAGTTTTTTTCCCCTGGCAGCCTAGTTACATGTTGCAGGCTTATATGCCTTTAAAAATTTGCATCTTGCCACCTTCCTCTAAAACTTTGAAAGATGTTTACAGAATGCTGTTAGTAATATTGTAAAACACAGGTGGCTGAGTTGGAATGAAAAAGTCTCTGCAAAAGGTTGAAGAGAAAATCTTATACCTTAATAAGTATTTCAGCCAGGAAATGACATCCTTCTTGTGATAAGTGCTGAAATACTGTCAAATTCAAGCGATTGTGTTCTAAGGAGACATTAAACTCCATGACGTGTCCTGAAATCTGAGGTATAAAGTGGGTGTTTAGGAATGACACTGTCCTTTATGGCCATCTGTCTTTCAGGTTTACTTTGTTTTATTATATCCTCAAGAACATGCATTTCTTAAAAGTTAAATCCAGTTCCACTAATACATTGCCTCTTTTTCCTTATCAATGAAATACCACTTTTGGTCATCATACTGCTCTTTCCCCCTTTTTTTTTTGTTTGTAGTGCAAACCAAAACTGCTTCCCAAACCACAGGAGGAAGAGGGCGCTCCTTTCTCCATCTCTCCCAGACTTTATGCCTAAATCATTCCCAAGGTGAAATGGTTAACAGAGGGATTTAGAAGTTGGGTCTGTCTAAAATGCCTGACCGGCCTGCCTCCCTCAAAGGCGCTGACCTGATTCTTCATCCCTTTGGTGAAGAAGGGGAATGGATGCCTGCACATCATCTGGCCTACAAGATGGCACTAAGCCCATGTGTGTGGTGGGAAGTCTCAGAGAGTTTAGCTCAAAGGGTTATGCAAATCACTTTATAACTTGTAGGTAGAGAAATGAGCTCTGGATTCTATGCACTAGTTTTGCAGTATCAAGAATATTGGTAGACCTGTGGAAGGAAAAAAGAAACATTTGTTTATCTGTATTACACCACAACAAATTTCCAGTATTTAAAAGTTTTGGTGCATTTTCTTTCAAATATTTTGGTGTATATAAATGCACAAACATATCTATGTTTGGAACTGAAAATTTACTCTGTGTAAAATTTTGTTTCTTTTTTTTTTTTTTGTATGTGACACTATTTTGTAAATATTTCCTTACTTTATCAGTAAATAGAACTATTTTTAAATGGCTATATAGTACTCCATTGCACGGAATATAACATTTAAAAATGAGCTAGTGTATTTCACTATTTATAAATTTTTGGGCACTTAAGTGCTCACCTATACTTTTTTCAAGGTATATCTGGGTTCCTATAGCTAGCATTTACATAGCACTGACCACGTGCCAGATACTTCTTTGAGCACTTTATATGTATTAAGGATGTGAAAGTTCCCAATAGGCCTTAGATTTGGGTGCCATCATGATATGCATTTTACAGTTGAGGAAATGGTGGCACAGAGAAGCTGGCTACCACACACCTGGGACCACACACCTGCCAGTCGATGGACCTAGAATGCAATCTAAGCATCTCACTCCAGGCCCCCCAGAATCACCAGAGATTTTCAACTCATCTCTTACAGTTTTCTTAGGGATCGATTTCTAGACGCATAATGTATGGATTAAAGGGTATGAACTTACTGAGCCTTTAATTAGTTTATAGCACTGATGTGCCAAGCTGCATTTTCACATCACTTTATGGGAAAGCTTGTTTTACATTTTTTTTATTAACCTTGAGTAATGTCATAAGCAAAAATGTCTGGTCCGTCTGATAGATGCAAGTTAGTATTCCATGTTGCTTTATTTGCATTTCCTGTGAGTGCAGCGTTTTTACACTACAGCATGGTCTCCAGTTTACTGATTGAATCCCACTGGTAACCTATTTATAGGATGGTTGTGAGCATTAAGTGAATCAATATTCGCATGTCTCCTGGAACAAAACTTGTATACAGCAAGCACTAGCTACATGGTGGTCCTATTATTATTATTTATTTGGTAGTGACAGGGTTCAGAACACTACCCCAAAGTATAGCATCCTGAATCTTTGAGCTGAAGGAATGAAGGTAAATGGCAGGTTCGGGAAGGACTGTCTGACTCCCCGCTTCTACCCTGAGCAGGTTTTAAGACCCTGTGATGAGAGGTGCCATCCCTATACCAGAGAAAATGAACATCCTTATCTCCAAGGAGGAGGGACCCTGGTAGGGATTTGATGTCAACCTTGCTGAGTTCCCCCAGTTTATACCTTAGTTCATACCCCTTTGTCCTATCACATTTCTCCACAACTTTCCTCACCAAACCTAGTATAAGAACCAGGTTAACCATTTCTTTGGGCTTTCATTTCCTTATAAAGGGACCCTTGTCACAAAAAAAATGTATATTAAATAAACATGTATGCTCTTCTATTAATCTATCTCTGTCAGTCCAATTATAGACCCCCGGCTGGAGAAACTAGGAGGGTGGTAGAAAAGGCATCTTTCCTCCCCGAAGGGAGTAAAGGTGAACATCATTTCCTGTGTGTGTTTTTTCTTGCATTCTTCTTGTGTAAACTTTCTATTCATGTACTTACTTTCAGAAAATTCTTAGACAAGTTTTTCTACAGTATTCCTTTAAGAGAGCATTGTAGTATTTTTCTTTATGACAGAAGGAAAAGAGACTGGGCATTGATTGAACCAGACGTAACATTTGAATGAAAATCATAAAACCTATAGAGTGCATTTAAGAAATACAATACTTTGAAAGATTGTCTCCCTTCACTCCAGCAATCAATGTGTGGACCAGAGCATGCATTGCTTTGTGATTGAAAAGAAGATAATGGCCCTGGCTGGTGTGGCTCAGTTGGTTGCACCAAAAGGCCCCAGCTCAATTCCCAGTCAGGGTACATGCCCAGGTTGCAGGTTGTAGTGCAGGAGATAACCAATGGATATTTTTCTCTTACATTGATGTCTCTCTCTTTCTCTCCCTCTCTTCCTCTCTCTAAAAATCAATAAAAACATATTTAAAAAATAAAATAAATTTGTTAAAGAGAAAGATAATGGGAAAGTCAATTTTAGTGTAATAAGAAATACAACAAAAGCATTTCCTTACACAGTTCAGAGGACTAAGCAACCATTTCTTGGAATTGCAGAATCACTTGCGACTCTAACATTTTGTGACGAAAAACCAGAATGCTGCAGCTGGTTACTAGCTTTGGGGAAAATGTATTTAGTGTTTAATTAATAGAGACAAGCCATTACAGAGAACAAAAAATAAAATTAAACCAAATAAGCATGCATGCTAACTGCTGGGGAGGTGGAAAAGTATGAATCATCCTATTTGGATTAAAATAGCAAACTCTGATCATCGTAGTGTGAGGCTTTGTGCCCACTCTGCTGTGGCACTAAGCATTCTGATTAGGTTAAAGAAACACTAGCTGTGACATTAAAGCCCTCAACAGAATTAGCATGAGCCTAGAGCCACAACATTTAGAGCACTGGGGGAAGGGGGGGGCAGATTTGTAGATCTGCAGCTAACAGGCTCCCAAACTTCTTATTCTAATTGGCTGTATGCACTGAAATCTAAGGAGTGGGAAAGGGTCCACTAACCTAGATTATTAACAAGTCCGTGCTGGAGTATGTATTCTGTGCATTCACTGTGCAGGGCACTGTGCAGTACTTCATTTAATCACAGCAGCAGCAACCCGTTAGGGGCATCATGGTCTCCACAGCAGCCCACAGCTATTGAGGGATGCAGTAACACTCAAAGGCACGTCTCTTTCCAAAGCTCATGCTTTTATCCACCTGGAAATGCTGCCTCAGCTTCTCTAGCCCCATCACGTTTTGCTGTCGTCCTTGTCTGTTCCAATTATGCACTCGTGCATGCATGCATTATCGGTCTACCCAAATGTTGTGGAGCTCTCAATATGTGCCATGCCTTGTGCTAGATGCTCATAGTACAACAGGGAATTTGATACATAGGTTTCTAATCTTCATGGAACTGACAGGTGATCAGAAGAGGCAGAGAATTACAATCTCTGAATCGTCATCATCCTCAGACAGCATTTACTATATAGAAGGCACCAAGCCCATTTCTAGACCTTCGCACAGTCTGTAATTTTTGCAGCAACACTTTACTATGGTGTGATATCCTCCGTTTGCATATAAGGAAGCTGGGGCTCAGATACATTTGGCATTTGGTTTAAATTTCAATCAGCAGCGAAGTGTGTGATCTGGGATTCCGGCTTCAGCCTGCAGGGTGTTCTGCTGCCTCATTACCACATCGCAGGGCCTCATTACTGTGCCCCTCAGGTCCTCAATCGATGTCTCATCATGTAGAGAAGTCCCAGTGCCACCATCTTCTGCATTTTTTGCCACTGCTGTGTTGCTGCTCTCCATCTAAGTCACTTCCATTGTGAGAATTCCCCACAGATGAGATCATTTTTTTACAAAGTAATGTGTTCAACGTAATGAGCTAATACTGTTTCTAACAGCCCTTACCTTCTCCTCTCACCAGAAACACACACACACACACACACACACACACACACACACACACACACTTTGGCCATATAGGCGTGCATTAAATGAACTAACAGTCAACATGTTAATTAAACAGCTTCCGGAAAAGTGCCTGTTCCACAAGCCTGGTTGGCAGGTGCTTCTTTCCTATAATTTCCAGAGTCACAGCAACCGTATAGCTCTATAGTCAAAGACACGAGATGAATCAAGGAGGGAAGGGGGTGAAGAGACAAAGAATCACTCTTAGATGGAGGCCATTTCTACAAGAAGCCAAAATCATGGAAAAGAAACACACACACACACACACACACACACACACACACTTTGGCCATATAGGCGTGCATTAAATGAACTAACAGTCAACATGTTAATTAAACAGCTTCCGGAAAAGTTAAGACTGTAGTTGCCTTTTGCTTTTCAAGGCACGTATATGCAAATTCAAAGCAATTTTCAACTGCCACTGCATTAGCCATACTGCCTTTAAATCAGTCTTCTTTTTGGATGCCTCATAATCTTTGGTGATGTGACACAGCTTAGATGCATCTTTCCAAATCATTGCAACCTCTCCTATAAATGCGTCATAACCATATGCCAGCTCTGGAAAAGCGATAAATCTTCCCCTCTCTAGCAAGCTAGCTGCTCAGGCTTGCAGGACTATCTGTCTCAGGAACACATGGGCCGCAGGAAGCAGCTATCGCTGTATACACTGTGAGTCCTTTGAAGAGTGTTAAAATATTTCAACATAAAGTGTCTTAATTAAACAGTAATTCAGATACATACGGTCCCTATCTTGGAGTGGAATTAGTGGACAGCCTCTCCAGGTGTCAGTTCATGACACAGGGGAAGTTACTCAATCCCTTTGTCAGTCCAAGTTTACGTCTTTTTAGAGTGGGGTAATATCTGTCGTGGCTTGAAAACCTGGCCAAAATGTCTGACGTACCTCCTATCACATGTTGGGTCTAGGTCTCCTCCCCTTGAAATAGAGGAGGCTTGTGACTGCTTGACCAATAGGCTACCATAGGTGACTGTGTGACTTCCAAGGCAAGGTCTCAGAGGTCATGTAGCTGCCATCTTGCTCATAGGAACACTTGCCCCAGGAGCCCTGTGCCTCCATGTAAGAAGACCCTGACTGCACCAAGTTCGGTGGCTGACGGCCTCAGATGGGCTCAGCCTTCACGCCATCTCCACCAAGGCACTAGATGTGAAAGTGCGGCCATCGTGGGCCCCCCTGACCAGTTTACCTGCCAGCCACGCACCACTGTGTGACCTTCGTCTATATCGTTTAGAAATTTCACCCCGCCAAGTCCTGCCTGAATTTCTGACCCACAAAATCATGAAACATAGTAAAAATTGTTGTTGCTTTCAGCCACCTTGTTTGGGCAAGCAAAACACTGTCTCATACATTGTGATGGCAACTGGAAGACTCTTAGCTCTGAGCCTGACTCAGTAAATGTGAGCTAGTATTTTTATTTATCAAGAGTCTACTTTGGTCACAAAACTGCATGCAGTGTTAAGTTGGGCAGTGCCAGGAAAGATGGATACATCTGAAAAGATAATGTCCGTGTTGTTAGAGTCATAAACAATATAATTGTTGCATGAGTGCAAAAGAAGGAGAGGTAAGTCATTGTGACGAAGGTGGTTCTTGAGCTGCGTCCGAGGCCCCCGTCGTCAGGGAGAAGAAGGGGGCATTTGTTGACCAGAGACTGTGCAAGATAGTTTATCTGTATTTTAATTCCCACTTACAGATTAAGAGGCAAGAGAGGTGATGCCTATATTTTGTCCACCTCCTGCTGACCCTGTTGGTAAGGGAGGGATTCCTGCCCTGGGGTTGTGGGGATGGCTGAACACAGACCCCCGGACAATGAACAGATGAGATTAACAGCAGTTCATCTGCCACATATATTCACAGCCTGGGGAGGAGGACACGGCACCCTAGGCAGGGCCACACAGGTATGCAATAGCCTCCCAACAGGGGCTATTGGGAGGTGGCCTTTATAGTATCAGGAGGGTGGGGTGAACCCTGGTTCCCATGGGAAGATGTAACTTGGCTGGTTTGAATAATTTGACAGCTTGCAGAGAACTTGAACTAGCATTCATGGGTAAACAGGAACTGTGCCTGGCCCCTTTG
The DNA here is from genome assembly GCF_000327345.1 of Myotis davidii. NCBI lineage: Eukaryota > Metazoa > Chordata > Mammalia > Chiroptera > Vespertilionidae > Myotis > Myotis davidii. The sequence goes on along the minus strand of NW_006300210.1, from coordinate 941,763 downwards.
ATAAGGAGGGTTGTTTGGCTAGGAGACCTTGTGTACAGGGGCCAAACGGGGAAGGGAACTTGCTGCCCAGCCATTTGAAAACCTGCCTATTTTATCAGATACATAAATAAAAAAAAAGCAGCACATGATTCAGAAACTTAATGTTCATCCTTATAACACAGCATAACCTGCACAAGATGCCAAAGCCAGTGAGAAGTGGAGCTGTAATTTGAACCTGAGTGTGTCCAGCCCAAAGTCCCTCCATGGCTCAAAGTCTACGCACTGGATGTGAATGAAGGAGAGGACAAGTTTACTAGTAAACATACCGGGGAGTGTGTGCTGCTGCTTTCCATGCCATTCTCCTCTGTCTCATCGGATTTCATCTAATCCCAAGGCACCCAATCCCCTAAGAACGCTCATGGATATCTATATATATAAAATCCTAATATGCAGATAGACCGAATGGCAGAACAACCGAACAACTGAATAACCAAACAACCGGTCAACTGACCACCAGGGGGCACGTACGGAACATGGCAGGCATCAGCAGCAGGCGGCAGAAGTGCGGAACATGGCGGGCATTGGCTGTGGCAGGATGGTGGAGCCAGTGAGTAGGGGTGCCAGACCAAGGTAGGGTGCTGGTTGCTATCATGGGGGCGAGCCTCTGGTGGTTACTGAAAATTATTTGCTCCCGCGCACCGCAGTCCCACTGGGTGCTTGCACCCACAGCCGGTGCCAGCCCTACTCGCACCCACTGCTGGCAATGGAGCCGCTGCTCCCACCTGCTGCAGGCGCCTGGCACTGGCAGCTGATCTCCCCTCAGGGCTTTCCCACCTCTCCCTGCTCCTGATGGTTGCATTAGGACAGTAGACCTAGTCTCCATTTCTTTATCATTTATCCTGCTTATAGTGTCTCCCAAATGCAGAAGTGAGTAGGGCCAATGTCCAATAGGAAATTCTGTAGAAGCCTCTGATATTTATTAGCTACCGAGTGAAATCATTTTATATGTCACCCTGAGATGTAGTGTCTGTGAGGACAGTCCCCTCATAGACACTATTTGTTTTGAGGATACTTTCCACATAGGTAGGGAATCTAATTGCATAAATGAAATGACTGAAAATAATGAAGATGCTGGAGTCCAATGTTTTGATTACTTCCTTCAAACTAAAACCCAGTCATAGAGATACATAAGCATTTCAATTTCTGCTAAAATGTAATGCCTGGGAGATGTAACAAGCAATTAACAGTTATTTCCATGCCCTGGTGTATTGTTTCTAATAATACTTCACTGTTTTTGCCACATGTGTTTTAATTTAATAAATTTAATGCATCTCTCTCTCCTAATAGGTTGCCTTTTCTTTAAGGGGAGTGAATGCAGTCTATTGCTTTGTACTTTCCTAGTGCACAACACAGTGCCTGGCACATAACAACTTCCTAAATATTTGGTTAAAAAAACAAGTGAATTAATTTGCATACCTTCACATGTTATATTCCACAAGTCTCTTAAACCTTCCTACATAGGAATATAGGAACGTATGGGAGGAAGTGACACCTTTGTTTTGTATGGTGGGAGGAAAATGGTTATGAAATAGAAAGTGGGAGGAGAGTCTCATGATGGCCGGACCACAGTCATGTTCTCAGCAGTTTTAGTAGAGCACATCAGGGAACATATGGAAGTTTAGAATCTGGAAATGAATATTTTATTATTATTACTTTTAATTTTATTGTGATGTGAACTCTTAACATGGCATCTATTCTTCTAATAAATTTCAAGTGTACATTGTTGTTATTTTTTAAAAAAATCTTTATTGTTGAAAGTATTACATAATTCTAGGCCCTTTTCTTCCCCAATTGACCTCTTCTAGCCCACCCTTGCCCCTGTCTCAGGCCTTCACCACCCTATTGTCTGTGTCCATGGGTTATCCATATATACACACAAGTTCTTTGGTTGATTATTGTTGTTGACTATATGTACAATGTTGTATAGCAGATCTCTAACTTATTCATCTCAATTAACTGAAACTTTATGTCTATTGGCTAAAAACTCACCATTGTCCCCTCCCCCCAGCCCCAGGTAGCCACCATTCCAGTCTTTGGTTTTGAATTTGATTATTTTGGATACTTCTTATAAGTGGAATCATGTAATACTTGTATTTCTAAGTCTGGTTTAGTTCATTAGCATAATATCCTCAAGGTCCACGTTGTTGCATAATGTAGAATTCCCTTCTTTTTTAAAGGCTGACTAGTATTCCATTGGATGTCTGTAGCACATTTAGAAATTGATATTCTTATGACCACTCATGTGCATGTCCCCATTAAAAAATTATCCAGTACCTCAGGGCTGTGATACACCAGGCTGACAGACACTCTCTAGAGGGTGAGATCTATGAAGGCTGTCATGGCCACTACTGTATCTCCTGAGCTTGTGCTGGAACCATAATAAGTACTCAAAAACCATTCATTGAATGAATGAATGAATGAAATGGGCTTATTTAATGTTGCTTTCCCTTCAACTCTTTCTCCTGGACCAAATCTGATGCCTGACTGAAAGCCGCCTTTATTAACTTGTCTTTCTCCTATCCTGTATGTCATTATTATGTTTGTGTATGTGTGTCAAATCCTATCGTACAGGGCACCATAGGGACTGCTTTTTGGCTTACAATATTATTGAGTTTCCTCATATTTAAACAAAAATGATAGAATACTTCTGGTCTTAATTAATGGTTTAAATGTACTTATGGAAAGTTCATATAAGTAGACCAGCACTAAAACATATGGGGCTTGGATTTACTGTTCTATATTCATTGGAATGACATGCTAGGAATTATTTTTCAATACATGACAGTTTTCTTTGCTGTCTACATATAAATTCTTACTGTTTCAATATCTTCTATGCCTAATTCAAATAACTATAAAAAAGAAAGTCCACATCATTTATTTCCTTTTAAAAGCTTACTCCTCATTTAATTACTATTGTGTTTTAGCAAGCTACTGCTACAAACAAAGCTAAGATTTTGGTGCTGTATTTTCAAATGCTAGAGTAGCCTTGAATCTCAATTAGATTGTCACAAAATAATTTGAATTTATGATCCAATTTGAAAATTAGAGCCAGTAAATTTGGGCCTGACTCACTTGAGATGTATTTCTTTACACCTTCATACTATCTAGGATATATTATTCAATTCCTCATTTTAGAATCTCTCTCAATAACATTTACCATTGATTGGGAACTTCTGAATTCAGCTTGTTTCACCGATCCAGGCCTACTTTGCAACATACAAAGTAACTTTATTTTCTATAGGTTACATGTAGTGAATAAAAAGCAAAGATGATTTAACGCTTTCGGTCTGGGGGTAGAGATTACTTCAGAATGTAAGTAGTTTTTTTAAATGTCTGATTATAATGATATCCTAAGATATAAAGGCAGTTGTTCTAACAAATGGTAATTTTGGTTGGAAGAGGTAGCATGTAAAAGCAAAAACATAAAATTATTCCATAATTCTACAGATTATATTAACATCAGAATTTTTATATAAAAAGAATAGTAGTATTATTTTGGACTCAGGTCTTACCCACCAAGTAACAGGAAGCTCTTACCCAAATCCTTTCCATCTAGAATGGAGGTTATGTGAGTTTTTCACATGTGCTCTAACAACTCTCTTTCTAGACAGAATAGCATAGGAATGTCCCTTTGAGGGGAAGGGGAAAAGGTGGAATATGTTTCTAGAAATGAGAGAACTTAGTAAACATAGCTGACATTACTATTCTCTAGTAAATATGCAGTGTCTTAGTACTACTATTACTATTGTTATTACTATTACTATTACTATTACTATTACTATTACTACATATCTTACTTCTCTCTTCCTAGTAACCCACGGTTCACTTTTTGACTTTCTTTTAAAAGGACATTTTCTTACCCTATATTTGGGGTCAGGCAGGAGTGGGGGCAGCTATAAACTGGTGGAGAACAGTCAAGGTTAAGTGAAGGCCCAAAGGCTTCAAACCAGCAATTAGTTACCCTGAATACACAGAGGCTGGGCCTAGCCCAGGGGGCACAGAGGAGGTAGGAGGAGGGTGTGATGTATGTATTCTTCTGACCCTCGTCTCCTGCCCTCTGGCACCATCTTCCTGCTGCTCTTCTCTTTTCTACTGGGTACCAGAGTTCACATTACCTTGTGAAGCTTGGGTTGTTCAGGTCCCTTCTTCCCTTGCAGAATGTTCCTGCTCAGAGCCCCAAACCTTGACTCAGTAGATACCAAGGGTTCAGTAGGTGCTATAGTGTAATATCACCCTTTTCAAATTCAGACCATGAATCTTACATTGACTCATCTAGAAGAAAGGGGAATTTCAGGCAGATCATAAAGAGGCAATTTGGTCCCTGATGCATGCAAAATCCCATTTCATAAGTCCTTTTCAAGTGTTCTGCATCCACAGCAGAGATTTATTTTAGAATCATTGGGTTTCATAGCTGATGAGAGAATATCTTTGTCATTATTACCACATCTCTTAATGGTTCCCAGGACGTGGTGTCCACAAGAGGGGCTCACACAGTGCTCGTTAATAAACAACATTAACAGAGAAATAGCATTTCTGTCCTATAATGACATCTGCTGTCACTGTTTGTGACACGCACAAAATACAGTTGATGAAATCTGTCGATGAAATAAAAAAGCAACGTTTTATCGATGTTGTGGGACTGAATTGTTATCAGATACTGGCACTTCAGTTGGTTGGTTTAATCCTGTTTTGATTGCTGTAGGTGAGGCATTTTTAGAGCAGGCTCTGTCTATGAATGGGAGATATACATCAATGACTCCTGGGATTCTAAGGCTGCGGGTAAAGCGCTCTGCCATCTGGTCCCTAAAATAACTCCCTTGCTTTCTGTGACCTGAAATTCCACAAATGGAGCCTCAGATTTTTCCTTTTGTTTCATTTTCCCATGAAAATAGAATAGATTCATCTGGGGAGATATTAGAAAAATCTTCACGCTTAGGCCCAACTCCCAGAACATCTGTTTTTATTAGTCCGGATATGGCCCAGGTATTAGTATTTTTAAAAAGCTCCCGAGTAATTTTAATGTGCAGCCAGTGTGGATAAACACGGTGTTAATGGGACACTAAAATACATTCGTTTGCATCAGAGCTGAGTGTGGGCATTTTGCTTTTGTTTTCTTTCAAATCAGATACCTTCTTGAAAAACAGGTTATTAAAAGGGAGAAAGACAATAAAGAAAGAGCACTCTGGACTCTAAAGAAAACTGAGTGGTCAAACCATTTCACAAAGCTCCAAGGCGAGGCTGGCTAGTATTAATGACTAACGACAGGAAATCACAAGCAAGAGCATGCCTGGCCCCTTCCCTTCCCTTGGGCCTTTAAGGAGCCATCCACGCGTAGGTCAGGGGCCAGCGCAATGTGCACACACTGTTCTGTAGGCAGCACAAGTGGTTTTAAGATACTGCCAGCGGCTCTGCAAGTCCATTAGGGAGATGATTGGTCCCTCCTTCGATTTGAAGTTCCAGATGAATGGGCCTGAAAATTGAATGAGTTCAGGGACTGCTCAAAGACCCATGGTGAAATGAAAACAAGCCAGAATCAAAACAAACCTGTAGCGCAGTTGCTGCAGGAGCTTTTCAGTTTGTATTGTTTTCAGGCTTAAAGTAAATCTGAAATGGTCAGACCACATGGGAAAATCAAAGCTGGGGGTATAGCTAACATGTTAAAAAATATTTCTAAGGGTCAAAAGGTCATACCATGAACAGCCATTACATAGGCATTATTTTTTCACCCAAGCCATAAATCTTTTGCTTTTCTTTGCCTAGATACTCCTCGTTTTTCAAAGCAACAAGACTGGTCAAAGAAAATAACTAAATGGAAAGCAGGGTGAAGGTAGTCTTTGTAAGGAATTAGCATATCCTCTTCAATTGCTTGAGAATCCCAGAAATGTTTTCTTCCCTATAAGCAAAAATGGAGGCATCCGATTAAATTGGCTCCCGGTTATTGCTTTGGGATGAGTCTCTCCACAGCTGGATTTCCTGTGAGGCTGACCAAGCCGACGCTTCAGGCCTCTCACTTGCACTAGCCCAACCTCAGGTCCTGGGAGGAGGGGCCTTGTAAGGAGTACAAAGGATCATTTGTTTCATAAAATTTGAAAAAAGAAAAAAGAGATACTTTGACAGTAATCAGTGAAGACCACTTTCTCTGCTCCAGATTTTCCTTTGACATACTTCCTCTCGTGGTGTGTGGTGGTGGAGGGACTGCATGCATTTTGGGGATCTGGCTAAGGGATTTATGAGATAACTTGTGTAGCCTGCAGTCTCTTCAGTATATACCTAAGTTATTGCTAGTTATTCTAATGTATATGTAGCTTACAGGAACACGCCTTTGCTCACTATATGCTCATCCAGAATCTTCACCCAAAGGTATAGAATCATGATCTTGTAGGGGAGAAAATTTGCCACCCCTAGACATGTTACTTTGGCATATTTACTATTTTGAATTAAAGTTGCTTGAGAAATAGCCTATACAAGAAGAATACTGTAGCCCTCCTCTCTGTCTCCCTCAGAGCAGGAAATAAATCTCTCATGAAAAAGGAACCCTCCCTGCATAGGAGGTAGAGAGACATCCTTATCACCAGACATAGAAAATTCAGAGCCCAGAAGGCTGGGTAAACAAACTCTACTTAGTTTCTTCACTAATTACACCCAAGGCTAAGTTTCTTTGTCTTGTCAGTTCTTCACAGATTTATTGTTTGTTTGTCTAAAAAGTATAAAAGATCCATAGCTATGCAACCTCTGTTTGTACAAATTAAATTTTTTTTCTTTCCTGTTAATGTGTCTCATGTCAATTGAATTATTAGACCAGCCAAAAGAACCTAGAGGGTTAGAGAAAAATATTTTTCTCCCCAGCAATATAAACCAGCCCCAGAAGTATGTTGGTAGGAAAAGGGATGGAACAAAGTTTGAAATGTAAGGAGCCAGAAACTAGTCTGTGGAAAATTCTCCCAATGTCAGACACGTAAAATTATCAGTGGAAGGTTCAGCTCATATTGATACCTATTGCAAGCAGATATTCTTACTAGTCAGCAACACTGCATAGAGAATGATATAAAATAGAATTAATCAGAATTCCTGTGTATATAGGACACAAGTCTATAGGACAAGTTGGTGAAGTTGCCTATTTTATGCATTCAAGTAGAGCAGATGGCGCCTTCGAGTATCTAGTATATCCTGCCTTGCTGAAGTGTGGCAGCTCCAAACCAACTGGCAGGTAAAATAGCCTTCAATAAAGTGAAGCAATCAACTATGACAAAGACTTACTCTGCTAGTGTCTGCATTTGGAAAATATTTCAAAATTATTATATGAAGAGGTGATAAAAATGTAGGAAAAAATTATTATAGAGATTTGTCATATAGTTGATTCATACATATTATATTATTTTTCTGGATTTTGTAATGTTTTCATTTTTAGTCTGCTATTTAAAAAGTTATAACTGGTGATTTCTCTCATTCTAAATAAATAGCACTTTTATACCTAATCTTGTATTTTCAATTTGGTATTATTTTCTTAAAGAGGGACCTTTCAAATTGTACAAATGTCAGGCTGCCCCAAACTCGAATCTGCCTCTATGTCTGTGCGGGAGAAAACTTTACATTATGGCATAACCATAAAGGTTAAGGGTGGAGGGGAACTGTGGTCCCTGAACAGATACTTTTCCACTTGGTTAGGTTAGGAAATTGGGTTCTCTTCTGAACTCTGCCACTTATTGGCCGAGTGGTCAGACCAAGATTTCTGAGAGAGAGAGAGAGAAAAGGCATATCAATGCTATTTATTGGAGATCTAGTAGTGAAATGCCAGGATCATACCAGCATTTTTTATATACATTATTTCATTTAATCCTCATAACTGATTTTGGAGATTGGAGGAAACTAAGATGAATAGATAAAGAACCTACATCAAGTGATTTTAAGGACTATGACTTTTTCTATGACTTACAGATTTAAGATTCTAAGATTTTTTCAGCTGTAAAATGAGGATAATTATGTTTTATTTATCTGCTTCCCAGGCCTGTGAGAAAGGGTTTTAAATCTTACTCTATAAATACAAAATAACATTTATGGTCTATAGCTCTGTGTGCAGCCATGTGATTTGGGGGAATTAAATTATTGGACCATAACAGCTCTGAGATCTTGCAGCACATGGAGCTACTTAAATATATTTCATAGAGAGTGACATTGCAGTTTTTTTTGTGCTCATGGCGTGAGCTGTTTCCTGCTTGGACCTCGAATCTTTATGTCCCTTCTTACCATAGAAGTTCTTGACTCCATCCAGAGCAGAGCCCAGGCGTGTGGAAGGATAATCACAATGTAAGAGCTTAGAGCTGCCTTTGGAGAAGGAAATGACCCTAAATATTCAATATATTGGAGAAAGTCAGCATCCACCAAAGGAAATTAATACAGATTTGGTCATTTCCATGAACCTTATGCTTTTGTGGAGTCTCATAATAATATGTTGAAAGTATCACAGGCTCAAATAACAAGGTTCCTGGCAAGACTTGAAAGAAGATAAATCAAAACTAAACCAAAACAGAGTATATTCTTTTTGCCAGACTGGGTAAGGAAGATTAATTTTTTTGTTGAGAAGGAACTTTTGGTTAATATCAGGATGAAATTGGAGAATTATTTAGAGAAGTTGTTTGTGTTAATGTTCAAGTTAACTATATATTAATATGTAATAGGTTTTTCATTTCAACTATGTGATTAATAATTCTCAAATTATTTTTTCTTTAAATTACATGAATTAAAAATGATTATTGATATTTTCAGAGCTAGGTACTTGAACTAGGCACATTATACATAATTATTATAGTCAGGATCTGGTTTCTGGTAAGGTAAAAGTGGGTTACAAGAACTGCTTTAACAAGGCTTATTGCTGAATGTGCTACACGTAAGGCCAGACAGAGATGTAGTACTTGATAGGCAGGTTAAGTAACTTGGTGCTTTTTCGGATGGAAATTTTAAAAATATATTTTAAAAACTTCTGTAAAGTGGAGGTGGGGAGATGTATTTTTCTAAGACATTAGAAGTTATAGCAGACAGAATCACTTCCACTCAATATTTTCCCAAATATTTGTCAAATGTTTTCCTGTTTTAGCTAGTTCTCATCTTTCTGTGTTTCTTTTATAACTTTCTAACTTACAGACATTATAGAATTATAGAGTCCCAAGACAACTACTTTGAAGACATGAACCAGGTTTAAAACTTAGTGAACTATATTCCTCATGCTTCATAAGTAGACCTATGTCTGACTTAATTTTTAGAACCTCAGCTCACTTTACTGACACCTAACTCACTAAGTTTACATACGAATAGGGGGGAAATACTCAAAAGATAAAGTAGTACAGTAAGGGTTTTGTAAATTTTGACTTCATTTTACCTACTTCATTGGGAAAGGGACCAATTTACATTGTGTGACTGTACCCTAATGATGCTTTATTATTCACCAGAAATCTGTGTCTCAGCAACTGCCCATTAATCCAGCTCTAGATAAAAGTAACTTATTTTTCTTTCTTGGTAGGATCTCCTCTCCTAAATTATGTTTTGTTTGGTTCTTATTTTTTAATCTCTGTTTACATTTTGCTGTTTTATTGCATGCGCTCTGCTGTAAGTCATATTAAATCTTTTGTGGAAAGTGATAAGGCATAAAACAAATAATATGGGCTGTTTCAATCTGTCTTGCCTGGTTCCCTTTGCTTTTATCTTTGCCATCTCCTCAACGTTAGCAGAGTTCTGATGAGACGGTGGCCTGACATATCCCCACTGCCCTGACATCCACTCCCAACTCTAATCCAACCAACAGCTGTTTTTCCATAGACATGCTCAGTCTAGAGGGTGTAGGTGAAGACTCGGACCCTGCCCCGGGCTGGGGGTTTAGGATGACTCTCAATGCTCAGACTGGCAGTTAATTTAGGCTCAGAATCTGAACTCTTGTTCCTAAAGAGAGATTGTACCTCCGGGATCTGTGCATCCCCAAGAGGCAAAAAGCCTTGTCATTCCTTGCAGGTTGTTCCAAGAGGACCTGCTCACTGTGAAGGCTTCGTAGGGTCACTGTGATCTTCCCCCCACCCCGCCCTATTTAAACTGCTTTAGCATCCTGTATGTATTCTCTTTCTTTTTAAAATTAAATCTTTATTGTTGAAAATATTACATATGGCCCCCTTTTCCCTTATTGACCTCTTCTAGCCCACCCCAGGCCTTCACCACTATTATCTGTGTCCATGGATTATGCATATAGGCATACAAGTTCTTTGGTTGATCTCTTCCTGCCCACCCATCCTCCCCTAACTTCTCTGTGAGATTTGACAGTCTGTTCCATGCTCTATGTCTCTGGATGTGATCCTCCTTTTATCTAAGAGAACATCCATCAAGATTTTTCCCGCTGTTTTCAGAAGAGACTGAAATGTTCCCAGTTTTCCCATCATGTCTGTGAACAGCAGTACTTCCTACCACTTGTAGGCTTCTGTCACTCCTGGGTATGCTTTTAGTTTGGTATGGCAATAAACTCATGAGTATGCAAAAAGAATAATCATAATCTAAGGGGACCCAATACTCACCTTGAAATAGAATAAGAAGAGAGTGAGAGAGGGAGGGAGGGAAAAGAGAATTACAGAGAAAGAGAGGAAGAGGAAAAGAGAGAGAGAGGATAGAAAAGCTTCTAGTGTAGTAATAAAACTGTTATGGAGACAGATGACTATTAAACATTTTTAAAACAGAATCAAAGAAGTTCTATTATAGATTTACAAAGACTTCCTGAAACTTAAAATCTTATACTTTATAAATTTAAAAACGGAGTAAATGAATTAAGGAGACAGTAGCCTGGAGGGTCAAGGGGAAGACACATTTCAAAACACAGAAAGAATGAAATCATAAGGAAAAAGAGAAGAAACTTGGAGGGTAGCAGCAGGTGTTCTAAGATGTGGAGAATAGGGATATTCCAAAAAGAAGAAAAAGGATTAGCCAGAAGGAAACAATAATCAAAATAACAATAGGGAAAAATAGCATTGGGTTGAATTTAAGACTCCTTTAATCTGATCAAAAGTACCAAGCAGGATTGATTTCTGTATTTGAAGCTTGGAGGTGAGAGGGAGAGAGGGAAAGCTGGCTGGTGGTACTGGCTTTTCATTCCACTCCTAGCAATCCCCCTTTGGGAAGTATGTAGCGCTTTTGTGAGTGAGGATAACACCATGATGGTCACTCCTTAAACTTCTCAGGTGATATGTCAGCCCTTGTCTTACTGGCTTTCATACCAACTGTTATTATCTAATGGATGAAACATCTTGCATAAGAGAGTCGTTCTTGTTATGTGAATTATTTTGAGCTGCTCTGCACTCTGGTGGATTTGGATACACAAAATTGGCCGGGGAACTAGGTTCAGGGTTGGAAAATGAGGAAAGTGAATTTCTGTGCAATTTAGGGGGAATTTGGCAAGTCAGAAACAATCTTGAAAGAAGAGATAAAATTGCATGTAGCTGGGATTTACTGTGATGTAAAGTATCTGGTGAAAACTCTCAAGAGAAATTGATCTGAAGACAACAATAAAGATGTCTAAGGTCCCATGCTGTTTGAAATTGTGTTTCCGTGCCATAAACCCTTCTTGTTCTGTTCTGCCCTCCCTCCTATGATGTTAAATCTTCTGTGAATATCATTGCATGTACTTGAGGCAGAAAAGCGGTTTAACCACATGAAAATAAGTGTTTAGAAGATAATTGTGAGGCTGAAGGAAGAGGTCTAGGTTGGGTTTCCTGAAACATCTTTAGGAAGAATGCATCACTGTCCCACTAGGTGAGCCGTTGTCTTGAGGCCTTCATTGCAGCTTTCCTTGAAAGCAAGAAGCCTCCTTTCATCAAACCCAAGGAACTGAAGACAACCCTGGAATGCGGATGTAGGGAGATTTTATATTGTTATGACCTTTCTTAACAGCAGCCACAGCCAAGAGTGGCAGGAATATAGAATTCACTCTATTAGGCCTTTGGAATCTTATGAAAGGTATCTGATTAGCAGAACTTAATTTGTTTCCAGATGGTAGCACCTGGAAAATACTTGGTGTGAAAGTCAAGAGTGGCAATCCAGTATAGGGCTGACTTTTCACAGAGCCAGTGAAAAGGGACAGAGAGATAACTAGTATCCATGGTCCATAGATAGTGTATGGGCATGGAGATAATGTTAAACAAAGAATTACGGAGAAGCAGGATCTAGGGAACACAGTTTGATCATGATGCCTCAATTTAGGTTACAATTGTCTTTGGGTGACTTGGATTGTCTTAAGGTGCCTTAAGATGACCTCGGGCTAGGATGGCGAGTCTTGGGATGACTAAACCACTTCCTATATCCCAACTAATGGCAAACATTAAGAATGTACATTGATCTGCTATTCCTTGGGCCTTAGAATCTTCAATAAGCTCTTTAGAAATTCAATTTACCCATTAACCAGAGGTGACATAGGGAGAGAAATGAACCTATTTGCTACCCTGCTTGTCAGTACTTTTGAAACAAACTTGCCACAATACCACAGAGCTATTGCTGTTTAAAACTTGACCAAAATCCTGTGGGCTGCACACAGAGCTACAGGCCACAAATGTTATTTCCTATGATTAACAGCAAGCAGACAATGAAAGACAATAGGAAGGGAGGCTGTGTGTAAACTTCCCATGTTTTAGAGTGGTTAGGCAGTCTAGTCCAATAGGCAGATGGTCCATAAAAATGAATAGAACCATTAGCCCCATTGATGTAACCTAACCTTAGCAATTCTGTCTAATTATTATATTGTTCCATACTGCTGATGGTCTTAAGAAATTTATTTTCACCTTATGAAAAAAAAAGCATGAAGAAACCTACTATAAGTCTCCTGGTGATGTGCTAAACATTTCCCATGTAGTATTACGTATGTGTATATGTATGGTATGGGTCGAATTGTTTCCCCCCCAAATTCGTATCACTTATCTCCAGTAGCTGAAAATGTGACTTTATTTAGAAATAGGGTCATTGCAGATGTAATTACTTAAGATGAGGCATCAGGGTGGGTGTTAATCTAATATGACTGATGTCCTTATAAAAAGGGGAAATGTGGACACAGATGTCCACACAGGGGAGCAC
>NW_006300210.1:916564-928221 GCF_000327345.1 Myotis davidii | reverse complement strand
AGAATTAAAACATAGGTTTTGTCTCTTGGAATTTATCTGAAAAATTCTGATTACAAATGGAATGTTTAGAAGCAATCTTTACCAAAAGAATTTGAGGCAATAAAGGAGTATGAATCAGAAGTAGGTGGTTAGTGTCTTTTCAGAAATTAGGTCATTTCTGACCTATAAAACGTCCCATGTGGTGTTATCATAAAAAAGAGTTGACTTTAGGGGAGTAGCTAGAATGAAAATTACCTGGACCTTTGACAGATTTTCATGGGAAACTGGGCCTGCTTCCAAGTAGATATCAAACGCAGGCTGGTAAATAGATCAGCTGGTGGATGTCGTCCCATCGGTGGTGTCTGCCAGAGATGATAGAAAGAGGCCACACCCTAATTCCGCGCCCAGGGAACAGTGCAGCCATGTGTCTTTAGATCAGCTGGTGGATGTCGTCCCATCGGTGGTTTCTGCCAGAGATGATAGAAAGGGGCCACACCCCTAGTTCCTCCCTCAGGGAACAGTGCAGCCATGTCTCTCTCCATCCATAACCAAATCTCCCAGGCAGCACTGAGAGTAAGTTGTAGCAAATCTAGGGGACTTGATCCCCAATACAGGGGAAGCATTTCTTATTAATCTAACAGTTTTACTGACAAGTTAATTTTTTTTTCCTTCTGAAGTCCCCACATTTCTGAGTACTTTCTGTGTATACTTTTTTCTACCAGTGTGAATGCTTTCTAAGAAACAGCCCATTTCAGAGATGTGAAGCTATTTCAACTTTTCTTATTGCATAGGAAAATCATGATTATATTTTTACCCTCTTGGGAGACTTTATAAAAATGAGCATTTCAGTGCAATCAATAAAGACTTCGAAGTAGGCTAGTATTTATATACAGGACAATCAGGATTATTTTGCTGTACGTCCAAGAAAGAAATCAAAACTTCTTGTTGTTAACTTGAACTAGGATGTTTTCAAAAAAATCTTTTGAAAAGTTATTTAAGTGTTTATGGTCGATATCATTTATAAAATGTTTACCATGGGCCAACCTTGAATTAATACCTTACTTACTTATCATTCATGCAAGATTTTTGCAAGGACCAAGTTCTGTATGTGAAAAACTTTGGGCACTTGAAAGTTACTGAGCTGGATGGAGCTCAAATGCAGGGTAGAGTCCCTTGTGCACGGAAACACATACCACAGACTGTGTTCACCTATTTGAATGTTATTAAGAAAGCCCCAAAGGCTTTTATCTATTACAATTAAGTAATGATAGCAAACAATGACAATTGGAATGTTCTGCTTCTTTGGGATGTCAACGAGTTTAATGTAGTTATTCCTGACATTGAGGTAGGTGGGGTCCTCAGTTCCGTGATACCATAATTATGACTTAATCATCCTGCAGGCATGTTTATCTAGATGTGTTGGTGCAAAACCTCAGGAGCTTCCTGTGTGAAATCTGAAACTGGTCCCTGCACACAGAGGACAAGGAGAGACCAAAGAAGGAGGCAGACAGCTCCAGATTGGGAGGTGGCAGTTTTAATAGCAAGGGAACTTACGTGTGAGGCTTGTCTTGGGTAGCTGCAAGACTGTAGGTCTTTGCACTCACCCTCCAGAATCTTAAAAGTGTAGACACCTTTATGAGGTTCAGTCATGTTTACCATCCAGATGGTCTTAAGTCCACATAATTATTTTGAGACTCATCCAAGCTGTTGCCTGTATCAGTAGTCCATTCCTTTGCTATTGCTGAGCAGTATTTCATTGTATGGGTGAACTACAATCTCTCTACCCATAGACCTGCTGATGGGTATTTGGCTTGTTTCCAGTTGGGGGCTATTACAAATAATGCTGCTGTAAACATCCACGTACCCGTATTTTTATGTACCTATGTTTTTCTTTCTTTGGGGTAAATACCTAGGATTGGACTGGCTGGATTAGATAGTAGGTGTGTGTTTAAGAAACTGTCAGTTTTTCAGAGCAGTGGTACTCATTTGTTTCTATCCCTGTGAGCAGCATATGAGAGTTCCAGTTGCTCCATGTCCCCCAAATACTTGGTATGGCCCGTCCTTTTAACTTTAGACATTCTAGAAGGTGTGTAGTAGTAACACATTATGGTTTAATTTCCCTAATTATGGGTGATGTAGAGTTACTGCCATTAGTAAATCTTTAGCAAAGTGTTTAAATCATTTACTTTTTTAATTGTTTTTCTTTTTCTTATCATGCTCTAATAGTTCTTTATGTATTTGGATAAAAGTCCTTTATCAGATATGAGATTTTCAAATATTTCCTCCCAGCCTGTGGTTTGGTCTCTATTGTCCCTTTAACAGATTTTTTTTGGAGAGCAGAATTTTACATTTTGCTGTAGTTCAATTTATTTTTTAGTTATGGATTGTGCATATGATATATTATTTAAGAAGTCTTGGCCTAACACAAGGCACAGAGATTTTCTCATGTTTCATTTTAGAAATTTTATAGTTTTAAATTTTACATTTATATCCATGATTCATTTCTGAATTAATATTTGTACTTGGGAAAAAGTATAGATTGAAGTTCATTTTACATATATGAGTAGTTTTTTATGAAAAAGCCTATCCACTAAATTATGTTTAAAGCTTTGTGGAAAATCAATTGACTATATGTGTATTGGTCTAGTTCTATTCTGTTTCATGGATTAATTTTTTAAAATCTTGGAGCTGATACTGTGTCTTGATTACTGTAGATTTATGATAAACTTTGAAGTAAGGTGGAAGACCTTCCTTCTTCTTTTGTAATGTTGCTTTGGCAACCTTAGCTCCTTTGCGTTTCCAAATGAACTTTAGAATCATTTGTCAACTTCTAAAAAAATTGCTGCTGGGATTTTTATTGCAACTGATTTGAATCTATACACTCATTTTGGAAAACTTCCACCTTAACAGAATTGTCTTCTAATCCATGAACATATATCTTCATTTAGTTAGACAGCCTTTAATTTCTCTTTTCAGTGTTAGGTCTTGCACCTATTTTCACAGATTTATCTGAAAGTAGTTCATATTTTTATGCTACTATAAATTATATTTTTAGTTTTAATTCCCAATGGTTGCTAATATATAGACATACTGTTGATTTTTAGACATTGATCTTTTATCCTGAAACTTGGAAAGCCCACTTATTGGTCTTAGTTGCTACATAGATTTTCTGCATAAATAGATCATCAGGACCTCTGTGAGTGACTAGATATGTGTATGGGTGGTAAGATAAAGAGGGGTCTTTAAGATGGCCATCATGTGTCTGACTTGGATATCATTAATAAAATAAAAATATGTTATAATAATATGTTTTACAAGAATAAATACGATAAGTTTAATGTTGGATATAGTGAATACTAGGTTCTCATGAATATTCAAATGGGAATGTTTAGCAGGCAATCATATCCATGCTTAGGGGAGCTATCAGGAATGAAACTATCAGGAATGAAATACATTTGGGAGTCACATTATAGATGGTGTTCTGTTTTATAGGAATATATAATGTGGAAGAAAAAGAAGGATGTCAGTGATAGAATTATGGGCAACATCATGTGTAATTTAGGATGGAAAGACTTGAAAATTTTCATGGGCTGAGATCAGAAAGAAGAAGTTAGTTTAGAGAAAGGCTCTTTAATTTCCTTTTCTTTGTGCTTTGTTCAGAATTACAAATATCTGCTTAGATCTATGAGAAAGTATGTTGATTCCTACAGAGGGGCATCCTCTGTCTTCAGGGTTCGTTAATATGAATTTGTTTCTCAGCCTGACATTGCATTTCTGAAATTGCAAATCTGATTGTGAGTCCACCTATATGTCATCATTTTTAAAAAACCTCTGTATTAAAATAAGTTTTTATAGTTATAGAAATAATACACATGCATTGTAGAAAATTATAACACATATAATATAGTAAAATTAAAAAACAAACAGCACATTCCTACTCTCTCGAGGGTCACAACCATTAATACCTTAGTACATAGTAATATTGTGCATCCTGTTTTATAAGCTTCTTTTCTTAATCAATGATCCTCATCTTTCCTATTTGGTAAATTTTTATCTCACCTAATACCCAGATCATATGCAAATTTCCACAATTGCCTAAAAAATGTCCTTTACAGTTGGTTTGTCTAAGTCAAGACCACAATTTGCATTTGATTATTATGTCTTTTAGGTTATTTTATTTGGCACACTTAATTTTTTAATGATCTTACTTATCCAAGAGACTGTTATATATCAAAATCTTAAAGAGTTAGTTTCTAAAAAGTAGCCACTATTGTTCATTGACAAATACTGTCATAACAAAACACAGAAATTAATCTACTTGTCTGTTAACTAGTGCTACTTGGTACATTGTGAAATCAGGTATTCTATATAATAAAAGCTTAATATGCTAAGTGTCCAGTCATCTGGTTGTTCATTCAACCAATCAAAGCATAATATGCTAATGATATGCACCGTTCGCTGTTCGCTATGATGTGCACTGACCACCAAGGGACAGACAGTTGACTGGTCGACCAGTTGCTATGATGTGCACTGATCACTAGGGGGCAGATGCTCCAACCGGCAGGTTAGCTTGCTGCTAGGGTCTGGCCAATCGGGACTGGGGCTGAGCGAGACAGGCTCGACACACCCTGGAGCCCTCTCATGATCCCTCCCCCGCTGGCCAACCTCCCGTGTCCCTCCTCACCCCTGATCATGCACCGGTGGGGTCCCTTGGCCTAGCCTGCACCCTCTTGCAAGCCAGTTCCCCTCAGGGGATGTTGGGGAGCTGATTGTGGCCAGATCCTGCAGGCCAGGCCGAGGGATCCCATTGGTGCATGAATTTGTGCACTGGGCCTCTAGTATTTATATAAGATGCAGACAACAAGAGCAATATGTGTGGTGGAAGAGTTAGGACTGTTTTTGTGGGCTCACTGGGCTTGGGTTGGCAAGACCTGGATTCTCATTTCACCTCTCTGAGTGATTCTAGCACAACCTCCTCTATTCTGCCAGCGGTGGCCTTTGGGTTTCCAACTCCACAGTTCTTGGTTCTTGGAACATCACCTATTTCTATCATCCCAGACTTAAGGATGATAGTTGTTTCCTCTTTCTGGTAGGTTTTAAACATGTCTGCAAATTCTCTGACATTCCTACCACTAAGAGTTGGAGCCTATGTCCCTTTCTTTTGTATCTACACCAAACTTCCTGACTAATCCACAGAAAGAATATGGCAGAAGTGAGACTAAGTGATGCCGGGTAGATCATAAAGGGAGGTGCATCTTCTAACTTTTTCTCTTGAATTACTTGCATTTGAAGCCTAACTCACCAGGTAAGAATTCTGAGACTGCTGTATTGTGAGGAACGGAGGCCACATGGAGAAGTTCTGTGTGGGTGTGTTGACCCCTACTAAGGTCCCAGCCAACAGCTAGCATCGACTATCACTCATGTGAGCATGTAGACTTTCAAGGTGACTCCAACTTCCACCACTGACATAACTGCATGAGAAAACCCAAGTGCGAGCCACCTAACCAAGCCCACCCAAGTCTCAGGATTGTGAAACATAACAATAAAAATAACATTGTTGTTGTGAGCCATAAAAGTTTGAGGTACTTTGTTATGCAGAAGTAGAGAAATGGAACACTCAGTGATTCATTTTTGAGTGAACCCATCACCCCTGCTTTTTGCTCTTAGCTCGTTTAACACCTGTGTAACCAATTCCCTCAATTAAGTTTCCTCTCCGAAAAACCCAGCATTGTTTCTGATTTCCTGACTAGAATCTCATGGATAACCCTCCCAGGAAGGGCACACACAAAACATGACTTGTGATGTTTATTATGAACTGGTTTTGTAAAACCAACATTATAAAATGTTTCTGTTCTCTTAGAAGCTTCTATACATGTCACCTTTCCAGAATGTGTGGGGAATGGTGCTACATGTGAATAAGCACAAGACACAAGGACCTCAGCATTCGTTATTTAACGTTCTTATAATATAAATGTGAGTCCTTAGTGATAGTCCTTTTTCCTTCACTACAACAAACTGTCTTTTGTTTTTTGCTTCCCCACTTAAAGGGGGGATGGTTTAAAACAACCCCCACGCCCCCTTGAATGACTCAGACCAAGACGGGCTCCTACTTGCCCAGGACTTCCATGCTGGACAACAGTGAAAAGAGGTCAAATCTTTTGCGAGGCTGCCACTGGGGAAAGGAATTTGACTTTCTAATGCAAATTGGCTTCCTGGCTGGCAAGTGCATGATTAAAATGATATGTTTCAATGCGGGAGCCAGACAGCAGATTTGGCATTAGAGAGCAGCCCTGGTGCCACATAGCTCAGTTGGTTAGAGCACAGTACAGAAACATCAAGGTTACAGGTCGGATTCCCAGTTGGGCACAAACAAGAATCAACCAATGAATGCATGAGTAAGTGGAACAACAAATCAATGTTTCTCACTTCCTCTTCCTTCCTCTAAAATCAACAAACAAAAGAAAGCTTGGTAAAAATACGCCCCTAATTTTATTTTGTTTAATGTCTTTTCCTTAGGAAAGTTATAATCAGTGAAATATGAGGAAATACAGTGAAAACGATCCTAGAACAGCGTGATTCTTGCTACTTACAAGTTGGCTTTGCTTGTGAACTGCAAAAATGTGGTAAGTGCCCTGAAGCAGCTGTGCATTGTGGGGCACTTACGACGTACAGATCGGCAGTTACAGAATAGTCCCGGGATGTAAAGTACAGCAGAGGAAAAATAGTCAATAATATTGTAATAACCAAGTATGGTGCCAAGTGGGTCCTGGAAATATCAGGGGGATCACTTTGTGAAGTGTATGATTGTCTAACCCAGCGGTTCTCAACCTGTGGGTCACGACTATCGGAAAACACTTATAGCATATCAGATATTTACATTACGATTCATAACAGTAGCAATATTACAGTTATGAAGTGGCAACGAAAATAATTTTATGGTTGGGGGTCACCACAACATGAGGAACTGTATTGAAGGGTCGCGGCATTAGGAAGGTTGAGAACCACAGGAAACACTAAGCTGAACTCCTGAAACCAACACAAAATAATACTGAAAGCAAATTGTAATTGAAAAAACAAACAAACAAAACTTGGGGCTTGGATTTGGAGATGGAGATGGTGATTGTAAAGTGAACGACATGGGAATATTTCTCTCAGGGTGTCAGGCTCAGGCTCTCTGAGTTCCTCCATGGGTGATGTTTTACAGCTTTGGAGGGCCTGGGTGGGGACAGAACTGGTCAGATTCCAGGAAGCCAGACCTTGGGGCCTGTTCCATGGGGAAAGGAGACTTCTCAGAGCAGGCATTGCCTCAGTTCCAAGCCCTGTTCTTCAATGGCCATCTCGTCTGCTTCCATCATTAGTATTACAATATTAGTTTGGCTCTTGTGTTTCCCTTTACCATCCATTTCTTTGTCCCCTCTGATTTCCTCTGTAGGCTACACGTGACCTGGGTCAGCCTCAGCGTCTCCAGCTCAGCTCTGGCCACTGAGGTCACACTCACTTCCTGACAAAGTAGACACTAAAGTAGGAGACTCTAGTCCATCAGGCAGTAGAAGACAAGTTTTGCTGCCAAAAGCTTTAAAATTAGTGCTGGCCCACACCAGACCCTGAGCTACAACCTTACCTTAATTTCTGCATTGTTGGCCTCCTCTAGGCAACTGGATCTCTGCTTGTCTCTAGTTCACTGCGTCAGGTCCTGTTGGTACTGGAGCTTAATCCTGAACCCTTTACATTCTCTGATGGGTCTCTGACAAGCTGCCTAGTCCTGGCCTAAGTCTTTTGTTAGCCCCCTCTTTACCATCCATGAATGAAAACTATCTGGCATTTACTTGGGCCCATGATGGAGTCTGTTCCCAGAAACTGATGACTCAGAATCCTGACCCCATCCCCTCCCCCACCTCATCTTAGCCTTGCATTGAAAATGACCCCTACAGGGAATCTTCTGCTGCTGTGCCCCCTCCCGCACCCCTCATTGAATACAGGCGCTCAGCTGAATGGTAGATGAGCTTGTCATACTCAGCTGGATACTGATTCCTCTTCTGGGTCTGTTTTCTCCAAACTTAATGCTGTCTATTCCTGGTTTCTTCTCTTTTCCCTCCCCCTTCTCTCCTCTCCTCAACTGGTCCTGCTAATTGTTTGAATGAAGATATTCTTTTTTCTTTAAATATATTTTATTGATTTTTTACAGAGAGGAAGGGAGAGGGATAGAGAGTTAGAAACATCGATGAGAGAGAAACAGTGATCAGGTGCCTCCTGCACATTCCCCACTGGGATGTGCCTGCAACCAAGGTACATGCCCTTAACCGGAATCAAACCTGGGACCCTTCAGTCCGCAGGCCAATCCTCTATCCACTGAGCCAAACCAGTTAGGGCAATGAAGATATTCTTTGGCCTTTACCTTTCCCTGGCCTCTATCAGGCTCCACTTTCTTTTTTTTTAAAATTTTATTTTATTGTTTAAAGTATTACAAATAGTAGTACATATGTCTCCTTTTTATTCCCATTGACCTTCCCCTGGCCTCCCCTATGCTGCCCCCACTCCCCCTCTTATGCCCCCGACCTCCACCCCAGTGTCTTGTGTCCTTTGGTTATGCTTATATGCATGCATACAAATCCTTTGGTTGATCTCTTACCTCCCCACCCCACCCCAACCCTCCTCAGCCTTCCCGCTGTAGTTTGACAGTCTGTTCGATGTTGCTCTGCCTCTGTATCTATTTTTGTTCATCAGTTTATAATGTTCTTTATATTCCACAAATGAGTGAGATCATGTGGTATTTTTCTTTCACTGACTGGCCTCCACTTTCATTCTTGTTCCAAATAAAAGCACGAATAAAAGCTTTGCATTGACATTTGAGAGGGGAGGAAGATAAATGCCGAGGTAAATTTGTAAAGACAGATGCTGTGGAACCCAACAGGTGTTGAATAGGAGAGAAAATAATGAAGAAGCAGGTGACCAGCTTTAGCAGGAGAAACTAATAGGAAAGAGGATCCATAACAATACGTATAGCCTCAGGTGGCTGTATGGTCAACAATGTCCAGAGCTCAGCAATGAACAATTGAACTTAAAGCTTTACCTAAAAGGGTGAATATGATCTCTTAGGCATTATGGAGACTTGGTAGCATGGAACAGAGAAATGGATCGATGTCACCATTGGAAGCCAGTCTTTGGGTGATGTCCCTAACTATCCATCCATGCCACCAATGAAACTCAGTTTTATCTCTCCGTTTCTTTCTAGTTCTGACATTTCATGAGCATCACCCATGGGTCATCCTCACAATTGGGCCTGTATATTATGGGTTTATGCAATCATTGTTTTCAGGTTTTTTAGTTACACATGTCCCAGCAATGGAAGAACAACTCTAGTTGTTGGGAGATGATAGTATATGAAACCAGCTACATCATTTATGAAACATTTGTCATTGTGCAGTATTTATTTCTGGTTTCATAAAAATCACAACATTTTGACATCTACTCCATGGAAGATCTACCAATATCAAGTGAATTTGCCAGCTCCCTTCTCAATAATTTACTTTTTTTCTCCACATGATGCTTCCAAACAGTGTTTGAGAGCTTTTTGGGTGAAAACTTTTTAATGCACAGAGATTATGGGGAGCACAGGTCATAGAATAAGGAAGCATTAAGGATAAGGAGCCTTTTGCATTTCTTGGAGATGCAGAAATGTGAGAAAAAGGAGCATCAATGAGCTGGCCTTTCAGTTCTGATACCAGGATGTCTATAATCCAGAAGGCCGGATTCAGCCAGATTTGCATTTGTATCCCCACTCTGCGTTAATGATTTTGAGTAAGGTATTTAGTGTCTCTGAACCTCAGTTTTCTCATATGTAAAATGGGAAAACATTACACATTTCATCCATTTTAAGGATGAAAAGAAGTAACATAGGGAGCATTTTTTGGCACAAAAAATAAATATTATTTTTATCATTATTACAGGAGATATTGAAGGTTCAGTTCCAAACCACCACAATAAAGTGAGTATCTCAATAAAGTGAGTCATAATCTTCTTGTTGGTAGAGGATCTTACCTTCAATGTGTAAAACAATGCGACATCTGTGAAGTACAATAAAGTGAGGTGTGACAAAATAAGACATGCCTGTATTTACTGTTTAGGAAGCATTCAATTTAGGAAGTATACCAATACAGGCTAAAGTGAATTTCTCACCCCAAATTTCACTTTCTAACTATCTAAGTTCTTATCTAAGATTAGACTTCATAATTTAAAATTACAAATTTTGATTTCTGAAAAATTAAGAAAAATGTAATTTAGAAATAAGATGAATATGCAAGAATATTCAAAGCAGCAGTCTAAATTCTCTACATAGGCTATGAAATTGGAATATGCTTGATATCTTTCCAGTATGAAAGGCAACCTCTCAGTTTCATGTTGCTCTTATGATAACACTAGAGGCCTAGTGCATGATGGTGCACGGATTCATGTACCAGTGGGGTCCTTCAGCTTGGCCTGTACCCTCTCACAATCCAGGACTCCTCAGGGGATGTCAGATTGCCAGTTTCGGCCCAATTCCCCCGGGCCAGGCCGAGGGACCCCACTGGTGCATGAATCTATGGACTGGGCTTCTAGTATGCATATAAGATCTTTGGTTAATCTTTTCCCACCCTCTCCTTCCCCCTACCCCCTTCCCACTGAGATTCATCAGTCTGTTCCATGGTTCCATGCCCCCTGGTAGTCAGTGTGCGTCATAGCTACCGGTCGAATGGTCGAACGGTCGAACGGTCGAACGGTCAGATGGTTGCTTAGGCTTTTATATATATATGGATTTGTAAAATAGCAGAAACATTTTTTACACAATCATTTTTATTTAAAGAACTAATCCTATTTATTGGACAGTAAGTGACCACCACTGGCTTTTTATTTGCCCTCTTCTTTGTTTTATTTGTAAACTAAGTAGACAGTCAATAGAAATGGTAAAAACATGACTTTGGACAAATCATGTTTTTGGATATGCATGCTCTGAACTGTAGCTGTAAAAATATTTATCTTTTTTATAAAGAAAGTGATGGGAAACCATGCAGCATCTTCAGAATATTAAGAATTCTTGAGAAGGAATACTTGGGTAGATTTTCTAACCTACAGCCTACTTTGGAAAAAAGTAATGATAATAGAGACATAATTATATGATATGTTTAAGTACTTACAGGAGTTCAATAAACCTGTATTTATAGGTATTCTGAAACCATGTTTTTGAATGAATGGACTACTGTCCAGTTTTCCTTCTACTGAGGATGAAACTCAGAAAAGGAGTAAGTTGTTCTTCTTTAAATGTGCAAGCAAAATCTTGATTTCTGTTTGACTTTATTGGATAAAGTATTTTCTTCAACATTCTTAGGAATTATAATAGCAGCAGTTATTATAACTTTTTTCATGGAATCTCTCTCTCTCTAATTTTTATGTCTGAGCCTAAGTAGCACTTCTACTTACCTCCATATCCCCTATACTTCATTCACCTCCATTATAGCTTGTCAAACTATACTGCGGGTATTTGAGGGCAGGAGCTTAATGAGTTTTGAATCTCTGCTGTTTAACAGGAAATGTGCTCAATCAAATAGGCCGAATGAACAGTTGGAAAGTGAATGAGATGTGTCTCGTGGAAGGAATAAAGGTGATATGTATGCCCACAGATGGAATGTGGGTAGCAGCCAGCA
>NW_006300210.1:913500-916246 GCF_000327345.1 Myotis davidii | reverse complement strand
TTGGGCTCAGTGGATAGAGCGTCAGCCTACAGACTAAAGGGTCCCAGGTTCAATTCCAGTCAAGGGCATGTACCTTGGTTGTAGGCACATCCCAGTAGGGGGTGTGCAGGAATCAGCTGATCGATGTTTCTCACTCATTGATGTTTCTAACTCTCTATCCCCTCTCCTTTCCTCTCTGTAAAAACTTAATAAAATATATTTTTTAAAAAAATGGACAGAGGACCTGAATAGACACTTCTCCAAAGAGGGTGTACAGATGACCAATAGAAAAAAATGCTCAATGTCACTAAACATCAGGGAGATGCAAATTAAAACCACAATGAGATATACAATTTTAATATAGTTTATTTTCCAGGAAATGCAACTGATGTGTAAATAGAGAGGAGGCTACTATTTTTTTTTGAAATCCAGTATTTTTTTGTTTTGTTTAGAAATCTATCGAAAGTTATTTCAGACAATTATGTCACTATGTTGATCAGAGTTGACAGGTTACAGCCTTGTCAGTTTGCAGGTGCGCCTGTGATACCCATTGATGGATGGTTCTATGTCTTGCTTCCAGTAGCAAACCAGTGCAGTACTTCTACTCTGTTAAGATCAAGGCTTACATCATGAAATGTATAGTTTCTTATGAATTAATATTCTTTAATTTTTTTCTTCATGCTAGGGTTTGGCTGCTACATTTAGGTTTTTTTTATGTGAAGGTATGTTACATAGTTCCACAAACAAGGCTTACATCATGAAATGTATAGTTTCTTATTAATTAGTATTCTTTTATTTTTTTCTTCATGCTAGGGTTAGGCTGCTACATTTAGTTTTTTTTATGTGAAGGCATGTTACATAGTTCCACAAGCCAGTCAGCTGTGTCTGCAGTGGGAGAGCTTCTCCACAAGCCCTTTTCTGAATCTCTTAGTTTGAAGTGTTTTCAGTCTTGTTCAGATTTTAAGAAAGCCAATGGTGTATATATAACTGATAAAATATAACAATCTCAGTGGAATATAGAAGCACCCAGTAACCAAACACATTGATCTTGCTGCAGCAAATACTCATAATAGGCGGGATAAATAGAATAAATCCCTTCCATCAGTTCAGATCAGGAGATGTAGCCATGTGAGGTTCGGTGCCAAACTTTGATAAAAGTTGACAGATTTCAGTTTATTGGGCTTTATGTTATCTCTTCATAGATGGACTATAGTGTCTGTGCATTAATTTCAAGGTAGTAGGAGGGAGTATTAAAATATTTGGAGAGATCTGAGGTGTGTTATAGTTAGAGACCATTGACATAGTTGAAGAAATTCAGACTTTTACCAGTAAGTAACTACATGCAGTGAAATCATTGACTGAATTATGACCCAGATTCGAAGTCTGAAATAGTTCCCTGAGGCTAGAGTCCATTCATAAAATATGGATATGTACAAGCCAGGTTATTTATCTTCATCTGCTTCACAACAAGGGAAGCAGGGCCATAGGTGCTTTGTTGATCTGAGGATGTTATTTAGTCCTCTACAAAAATGAAACATACAAGCAACAGTCGAAAAAGCCAGATGAACTCTCTAGGTTGTTAAAAAGAGGTTTTGTCCCTTTCCATTTCCCATAAATTCCCAGATGTACCATGTTCTAGAACTGGGACTTATTCATGTGCTCACCAGGTACCAGGGCTTAAAAATGAAAAGTGGAGAAAGCTTAAACAAGATATTTCAAAAATAGGAAGTAGGAATAGGGATAGAGATAAATGAAAAGGTAGACTAGAAAGAAACAATAGCCATATGGAAACACTTTGGTGGGATAGAGTGCACAGACCATTTTATTAAACAGAGTGAATTGACTGGAGAAGAAATTGCCATTAATCCACCTAATTGTTTTAGTTGGGTTGGCTGCTACTGGTTCATCCATTCACATTCTCTGGCTTACATTTTTACATTTAAAAACAGAGGGGGATAAATGGTAATGGAAAAAATTAAATTAAATTTTTTAAAAAACCTCACATACCACATAGGACCCAAAAGCCAGTTCAGAGGGGAGTTTGGAATAAACCCAGACTACTAATTCTGAGTGCAGTTTCCTTACACAGAGTAACTGGGCTTCAGTGGAGACTCCAAGAAGGAGGAAAGGGGACATATCTCGGACATGTGTAGAAGGGAGTACAAATAGTACTTGTGGATTTGGTAACTACGTAGAGGGGGACACAGGAAGGTGTTGGAGAGCCAAAGTTTTACATCTGTTCAAAAGAAGAGTGCTGTTGCAAACGTGGAGATGATTAGGAAGAGGAGAAGGAGGAGTAAGGAGGTTCTAGTTCCGATATAAGCTTAGGTAACAGAATCACACCTTGTTGGCAGAGGGATGTGTAGAGCCTATGAAATGCCCTGACCCTGTAGAGCACTGACCCAATGCAGGGACATTTGAACCAGAGGGTGAGACCCTATTATCCTGTGAACAGTAAGAAGGTACTGCAGGGTTGGAAATTAAAATGGAAATGGGCAAAATAATCAACTCATAGGGAGTCCAGAGAAGAGGACCTGAGAGGACATTGCTGTGGTCCAGATGTGTAACAGGCCTGCCGGAAGCAGGAAGCTGGCACCATTTCCCAATAGGGTTCCTGTAATCCCAAGCCCCCCAAGAGTGATCTGCAGCAAATAGGCCAGAAAACTGCATTCTCCTGAATCAAGACCAAAACCAGTGATAGGAAGGAACTAGGAACCAAGGAATGTCTCTCGGTTCTGTGGTGCCCCTTCCACCCCAAAACTCTGCT
>NW_006300210.1:904603-913095 GCF_000327345.1 Myotis davidii | reverse complement strand
TCTTTCCCTCACTTTACAAACAGTTTCTTAATTTCTCTGAGAATGGAGTGAAAAATTATCACTGAGAATGCTCCTGAATGCTGGGGCTCACAAAGTCTGATGGGAATCACTACATCTGGTTATAAATTGCCCAAGACAAGCCAATTGATCAAGGTTGGGGTCGAGGTCCCATGGACCCAGGGGTGGGTCTGTGCACACTCTTTAAGGAGGGGACAGTGTACTTGGCTGTAATTAAATTGAGCAGCTAGAGAAGTTTGTTCTCCTGTCCCCCCACCCCGCCTTGTGTGTTGGTGCTCACTCAGGAATCCCTTCATAGCCTCTCCCAATGGTGAGGTCTGCCTTCCCTCTTCTCAAGCTGTCCCCTGCCACCAGAGGCTGTGATGTCCTGTTTCCATGCTCTTCTGGGCTCCAATAAATCCAATACATGGTGGTGTTGGTTCCAGAATAAGACTTGGTCTGATCTTTGGTAACTGTCCTTGTTTTTGTCCTGAGAGCCCCTGGTCCCAGGACCCGCCCCCCTGGTAAACTGGGACTATTGGTCACCCTGAAAGTCCAATGAACACCTTGTTTGTCTCTCTGGAGTAGTTACAGGGGTAGAGAAGCCTATTTTTCTTCTCCTCATTGGGCTAATCCATGCTGTTTATCCCTATAAATCTATACTAGCTTTAAAAAATGTGTATTTCTTTGAGCTGAAGTTCAATAAATACCCAAGTTTAGCAGGTATGCATTTATTACATCATACATAGCTATAAGGAATATTACACATAAATATTTTTAAAATTCTGTCTTACTTGTTCTAAAATAGCACTTTCCAAACCTTGATGTTCACAGGAATCCCTAGGGATCTTGTTAAAAGTCAGATTCTGACTCACTAACTCTGGCTGGGGTCTGAGTGTCTGCATTTGTGACATGTTCCCAAGTGGCATGATACTAATTGTCTGAGGACCGCATGCTGTCTAGAAAGATTCCAAATCAATTAGAATACTGTTTGGGGGTATGCCTCTCTATGATCACAGTTTCCAGAACCTGTGAGAGCCAAAGAGAGGTTGATAACTTTATATAATTTCTGCAACACAAATAGATCCTTTGGACATCAAATTTCAAACTTGTTCACTTGTTTTAATTTTTAAAGCTTGGATGTGCTTTGCCGTACAATACATATGCAGAACTAGCTATGCTTCAGTTACTAAATGTCCGAGTGCACAAATAATTCCTGATTGAATATTCAACCTATTCGGCTGCCAGCATCATCATCGGATGGAATATTAATTTTTCTCTCACTAAGAAGCTATTTGGATGATCATTTTGCAAAATCAGCTTCTTCAGATCCCATTTTCATGGCGTGATGTGAAACGAAGGCCCTGAGAAAAATGCAGAATCCGACTATCACAACGTCATGAGTTGGGTGCCACCTGGACAGCTCAGTAGCAAATATGTCTCAAGAGTCCCGTCTCAGTTGCCCTTGGCTGTCCTCCAGATTACAGAACATCACTTGGTGATCTTTGCATATTTCTATTCGAAATAAGAACCCGGAGAAGGGATCCACTTAAAGGGCCGGTCCATTTTCTGTGTCCCCTCATTGATACCCCTTCGGCGTGTGTGTACTGTGATGGCTGGGCAGACATTGATCTTTTGAACAGATGCCCAGGACAAAAAGTTAGACGGGCTTTAGGGACGGCTAATGTCTCCGCGGGCTGCAGACTGTTATTAGGGCTTGATTGCAATCTCCTGACATGATAAAACTGAATGGAAGAACAGGAACAGCCTGCTTGGCAGGGCCAAGTGCAGTTGGAAAGCTCAGAGAAGGCCCGGGCATTAGGAAGAAAGAATGTTGACAGGAGCTGGGCAGGCAGACAGAGCTATTTAATTCAGAGGGGAGGTATTAATTAATTGATTTGGGGTGCGGGAGATCTGATTTCTAAGCTAGACTACAAGCTGTTGCCAGTCTAGTTGGGGACAATGCCCTCACAGCTGTAGGAATATCATCCGTCGTCTGGGTGGCTGACCTCATATCAAATCCATCTTCCTGGGTCCAGACTCGCCAAGTTGTGCCATTTGGATGCCAGTAGCTCATTTTTCTTACCCTTCAATGTGTCTCTTAATGTACCTGCTTGTCTAGTTGCTTGTCTCTGCTCCTAATTTCTCCTCCGACTCCCCTGGAACATGGAAACAATCCAGGCAGGTGGGAAAGAGGAAACTGGGAGTGAGTTGGAAATTATTGCTCCTGAAATTATTGCACAATCTTAAATGTATGAAGCCTTGGCTTCTTATATTTTTAAGATAGGTCAAATGCTATCCACACACAAAAAAAAGTCAAGTCATTTAACACTTACTAAAGCACATGTCAGACTCATGGTGTCCCGATTTCCTGTCTAGTCTCTGCGTTTTTCACTGCCCCAAATTATTTTCACTCAATGCCATTGTTTCACAGAACAAAGGAAGTGCCTAATGATGTCCTCCCACAGTAGTTCTGTGGAGGCTTTTATTATAGTAATTAATGTTTCAAGGCAAACAAATGGCCATGATGTATTCTGAAATACAAGGCGAAATGAATGAGTTTTGTGGTAACTTTTAAAAGTATTTTGATGGAGTGGAAAAAGCACTGGATTTTGGTGTGGAAGATCTGGTTTAAGCAAGTGACTTAAAACTCTAAGGATTTCTGTACATATTTCTCAAAGCTTATCCATCTATAGCATTAAAACAGTAATTTTTTGTATTTAAATTAAACCCACATAAATATGACTGAAAAATGTGAGTAAAACTATGCTTTATTTATTAAGTATGAAGCTAACACATACTCATCTGAAACTACATAAAAGCATAGAATAAGTAAAAAAAAAAAAAAAACCTAGCCACAACATTTCAACTATCAGATAATCACACATCCATTATCTGGTTACAGTGGCGTGAATTAATCATAAGCTGTTGATCATGGTGCTGTATCACCATTGGTCCATGCAAATTGCCTCTGTCCCCCATAGTCCCCTATTCCCATTCCCATTCCCCTCCTCTGTTATGTCTGAGCTTTATGTAGCTTTTATGTAGAGGATGAGGAAAACTTCTGAAAAAGATGAAATAACCTTCCATGAAAACACTCTCTTTTGATATCACTTGTTCTGCACTGCTTTGTACCAGAACAGTCAGATTGAAGTTATTTATGGAGGGCGAATATATTCCTTAATAAGGGAGCTCAAGGCAGGCTATACACGAGGAAATGTCTAATGTTTTTCTTGTGTGCTTACTTGAAACAAAGAGATTATTTCCCCCATGAATAACACTATTTTTAGTGTACTACCATTTTAAACACGAGTGATTACTTGGGAACTTTTGGAGGTTAAACTATTCATGTTCAAATTGTTCTCTGTTGGTACTGGAACTGGCTAATGACTAGAAGAGAAAGCAGAGCAGGCCACGTTCTATGTGGGTGGGGATTAGCTTTGCGCATCAATGTGTGGGCAGGGCCAAAGGCAGTGCTGAATACATAAGAAGTACTAAGAAGTACTTGCTGAGTAAACGAATGGGTTGGGAAATTGGCAATTGGATATCTAAGGGAAAAAGTGAAAGTCTAAAAATGAGTGTTGATTTTCTGACTTTCTGAAAGATTACTGGCATTCAACTTTGATTCAAATGTTTTATTTATATAGGACATTAAATTGGGATAAACAGTGAACTTGGAATAATTTTATCTCATTGTGCCTCACTTTCTTAGATCTGCAGATTGGACATAGTAATTTTTACCTCCTTTTTAATTTTTTCTATGCCTCCCTTTTTCTAATTGCTTTAAATTTATGTTGCTATATGGTATGCATTTTTGTAAACTTCTTGTACTTCTTATAAGAATTGGGTAGAGTAAACATAAATTAAAAATAATGATTGCTATTTTATTTTAAATCAGGTTACACCCTCTGTAACTAAGCTGCCATAAATTCTCCATAAATAAACATCTGTAAACATATATGAGGAGTCATTATTAACACACACTTTGCTTATTACTATTATAATTAAATAAAAGATTATTTCCTGCCAATGTAGGTCACAGCTAATGTGCTGCTCTACCTGCTCATTCTATTGGTCCATGTTAGAGTTCATCTGTGACTCATCATTTAGTCTCACTTTTCCTATGTGTCAAATGGGTGTTTCATATCCCCTAGTCTCGGGAATGTTATAAGATTAGATAAGGTAACAGGGAGTGTTCTCTGCTGGTTTCGTCCTGTTCATTCCTTCTCATTCTCACCTTTCCAGAAGGTACTCCCCTCCCCGCGGTAGCATTAACGTATTGCATTTGTACCATGAGGTGTGATTAATATTGATGAGAGAACATGGTTTCAGAGGTGCTCCATTCTGAAAGCCCTGAGCCTGTTCCCACAGTGGGGTGAGAAGAGCCCGATTCAGTGGCTGTTACCACATGGAGGGACAAATACATGGAGCACTGGGACCCTGGGAAGAGAACAGAGAGGAAGAAAAGGAAGAGGGTAGTGGGGAAGGTATACATGGGGAGAGGAAAATCTTGGAAGACCCTCTGAGGCTGACTGTATTAGATAGAAAGGTGACTCTGGAGACAGCAGGTAGCGAATGGCCTGTCCCCTGGATCCCAGTGTTTTCCTGACTAGTAAAGATGCCTCTTGCCTGGGAATGAAGGTCTTGTCTTGGGATCTTGCACAGCTTTAAATAAAGGTTAAAGGTTACATGTATGTGAATATTGTGGCATATGCCCATATTTCATTGAATCTAAGATGCTATCAGCTGGAAGATACATCCTTATTTTATGAACCATTGAGAACGGACGAAGAAGCCCTGCTAATTTAATCATGCAACAATATTTTAATGTCCCAAACTTTTTATTTAAACATATCAAAAAATAGGTGTATGTACACACAGCATGCTCTTCTACATCACTCTTGAGTATACATATAAAGGCAAATAAATGTAAAATAAATTGATTAGGATATTCGTATCTGTGTTCCCAGAGTTTATTCTTGTGAATCATTTTCCACCAGCATCTTTGATGTGTGTGCTTTTCCACACAGTGCAGTCGGCCCTTCCTGCAGTCAAGGCCACTGATGACGCAGCATTATTTAAGTGTGTGCTTTGCTATTGCTCTGATTTTCCTCCAAGCCAGTGACACTGGTCTGCAGGTGTTCATATGCAGGTGAGGCCAGCTATGTCATGACTGTCACTGAGTGATCTGCACACCAATTTCAGAGACGTGAACATTTGAAAAAACATGTCCTAGAATTTATGAAATATGGTAGGGAACACCCAAAGGATCCCCATGTCTCCCTTTTAACTACCCAAACAGCATTCAGGTTGAGTCTTTCACATGTATTCATGGGCGAATATATGTTGTGGGCTTCCACAGCCTGAAAGAACAAAGGATTCCTGAATTACTGTGGCTCTGAATCTTTAACTGATGCTGGCTGGACTTAGGATCCCCAATTCTAAAGCCTCCAGAATTATTTCTGGAAGAGGGGATTCAGTGAGTCTCACGTGGAAAACTACACAGCCCTGTGTGGAGTGCTCTCCTCCCTTTGCTTGTGCTTATCAATACCCACTGCCCCTGGTGAGGCCACAATGTCCACACCACAATGACTGTTAATCTCCAGGGAGTCAGAGTTGTAGGAGTTTTCCTCAGAGGTAGGGACAATGGTATTCCCCTCAATTCTTCATCTCTTTTTATTCCCCAGGTCCCAAAGCAGCAAGGTTCACCCCTGGAGTCAATTGCATCTTCCAAGAGACTCCCAGCTTTTACATACTGGTACAGAGAACATTTTGATGGTTACCAGGTGGGAGGAGGATTGGGGGAAGAGGAGAAAAAGGTGAAGGGATTACGAAGTACAAATTGGTTGTTACAGAATAGTCATGGGGATGTAAAGTACAACATAGGGAATATCTATAATAATAAAGGGTAATATGCTAATTAGACCAGACGTCATTTGAGATATCATTCCAGATGTCCTTCTAGACAAAGCCACGGCTGGAGGGAAGCCTGGGTCCCAGGTGCCAGACAGAAGCTGGTGCCGGCAGCTACGGGAAGGAAGGCCTACTCTTCTATCCACTGAGCCAAACTGGTTTCGGCGGAAGGCCTACTCTTGCATGAATTTAGTGCATTGGGCCTCTAGTAGTCAATAATCCTATATAATAAAAGCCTAAGATACTAAGTGTCCAGTCAACCGGTCGGCCGTTCAACCAATCAAAGTATAATATGTTAATGATACGTTAAGGCCTCTCAACCACTCACTATTACATGCACGACCACCAGGGGGCAGACAGTTGACCAGTCAACCAGTCACTATGATGTGCACTGACCACCAGGGGCAGGTGCTCCAACCGGTAGGTTAGCTTGCTGCTGGGGTCCATCCAATTGGGACTGAGCAAGACAGGCTGGGCATGCCCTGGAGCCCTCCCGCAGTCCCTCCCTGGCTGACCAACCTCCTGCATCTCTCCTTGGCCCCAATCGTGCACTGATGGGGTCCCTCAGCCTGGCCTGCACCCTCTCGCAATCTGGGACCCCACAGGGGATGTCAGAGAGCCGGTTTTGGCCTGATCCCGCAGGCCAGGCCGAGGGACCCCACTGGTGCATGAATTCATGCACTGGGCCTCTAGTATTCTAATATGTGTGAGAGGAGTATGAGGTTTATCAGGATGATCACTTAGTGATATTTCTAATCACTGGGGTGTACATCTGAAACGAATATAATATTATATGTCAACTGTAATGAATTTAATTTTAATCATAGTTTGTTTCCTTAAAGATGACAAACTCCTTGAGGGCAAGGGTTATCTCAGATACCCTTTGTGCAAATCTTCTAATGGTGGACAGTCAATATAAGTGATTAAATAATTTTTATTTAGCTTCTAATATGACTTCTATAGTCATACAGAAAAAAATATTCTATTTGCAAGCAGAGCTGACCTAAGCCAAATCACTCAAATTACCATCGAGTTCCAAATGCTTTGGAAACTGCATTAACTCACTTTGCAAAAAATGATGCAAAAATTATATATCTACAAAAGCCCTCTCTACAATGTATAATTGGACTCTGGGAGAGGTGGCTGAGCTTCTGGGATGACGTGCTTTTTCAGCCACAGAGCTCACAATTCGGATTCTATCATGCCTTCTCTTTAGGGGAAATTTGGCCTCTTCTTGGTAACCCTCAAGTGCTCTTAAATAATTTTCTAGTTTATTTGTGGACTCAGGACTATAATCCCACCAGAAAGCCAAAAACATCTCTAGATCTCTAATTTAACTCGGGGTTTTTTTTCGTATCTTGCTGTCTCCCCATTTTTCCTCTCCCTGCCAGCTTTAACCTTCATCTCAGACACTAGAATCAACAGTCCTCTGTAACCTTGGCAACAATGATGATAGGATAATAGAATTAGAATTTCCCAGGGGTTCGTTCTATCATCATGCTCTTGGAAGAAAAAAAAATACAACACAAATCAAATTATAATTTGTGATACTTTAAAGTGGCAGTGTCCAATCATTTTAAACGTATGGCATTTATTGATAAAACATAACGTGTGTTAAAATTTCATTGATTTAAAAAAGTTCAACCACAAGAATAAGATAGGAAGTCTGTCTCATTTCTTTTCTTGTTCATTTTTTAAATGTATATATATTTTTAGCCAGACTTGTATGTTTCTCTTGACATTCTGCCTTTTCATTAATTTAAAATGAATAAGAAAAATTTATCAGCAGGGTAGTGTCTGAGAGGATTGCCATTTTATTTCAATGGATTTGAAATCCTGAAGGATCTTTTTATACTTTCCACCAGAACATTCTCACTATGGAAAAATAAATTGCCACTCTAGGGATTTACACTCCCAGGCTGACACAGGAAGCACTGACATTCTATTGTGCTGTTGATTTGAAGAACTAGGCTGATGTTTCTAAGACTGTGACTTAACATCTCTGTTCTCTTATTTCTGTCCTGATTTTGGAAAAGTCTCAAGGATAAATACTGGTCTTTTTTATATTTAGTAGGATGTCTTGAGAATCCCTGGGTCTGAGTCAGTAATTTTGATGGTTTACTCATCAGTCTTTATTCTTGAGTGCCATGTTCATTCAGACTTTTTTCCCACCCCACAGCAGTTGGATTTGCTTTGGGTATGGTTCCAAGCAGAAATTTAAGAAGTAAACTCCCCATGTATAGGATAAGAATAGACATAATTCCATTCATTGATTATCTCATTTCTTTAGGAATTAAAATATGTCAAATCCATATACTAATATCTTAGAGCTGTGGTCGGCAAACTGCGGCTCACGAGCCACATGCGGCTCTTTGGCCCCTTGAGTGTGGCTCTTCCTAAGCCTTAGGAGTACCCTAATTAAGTTAATAACAATGTACCTACCTATATAGTTTAAGTTTAAAAAATTTGGCTCTCAAAAGAAATTTCAATCGTTGTACTGTTGATATTTGGCTCTGTTGACTAATGAGTTTGCCGACCACTGTTTAGCAGGGGTGGGCAAACTTTTTGACTCGAGGGCCACA